>NC_060195.1:46405388-46670388 GCF_021184085.1 Oncorhynchus gorbuscha
ATCTGGTTTACTTGAGGGCCAGAGAAGGGTTCAGGATATTACTAGCTACAGTACTCTGTATAATAAAGGTGGATATAAAACAATATAAAATCCTAGTAAAGTGACAGCGATCCTAATCTCTGGTGCATATGTGTGTTCATTTTGGAGGAGAAAAATAGCAAGTCCACCTCTATACCATAGTTATGAAGGCATAAGAGAAAACGCTTGCTAAACTGCTAAACTAAGCCTTAGGGAGCATCTATTCATCTATTGCTCCTCCATTTCAATGTAATCAGAGCCAGCTACGTTGGTTATCGCTAATCCATTAGACTGAGGAGAGAAACCACTCAGTGCTTGGTGACATTAATGGGACAAGCCAAAGCGGTGGACAGGAAAAGAGTTCCTACAAATGCATCGACATAAGGCAAATGAAAGCTTTGATTAATGACCGTGTCATTTGTTTACGTGTGGTGTGTGCCAGGCCTCTTCATATGTGAGGTGCGGCTGTGATGCAACAGTGTACAGTGTCGCACACCAGTAAAGTGGTCCACATGCATACAACATTTATATTTTGATTCGTCCATCTTCTGTATTGCCAGATGTACAGTGGCAAGAAAAAGCACGTGAACACTTACCTGGATTTCTGCATAAATTGGTATCTGATCTTCATCTAAGTCACAACAACAGACAAACTGACAAATGATGAATACATCAGTTAACCAATCACAGTGTAGGTTGGAGAAAGTATGTGAACCCCTAGGCTAATGACTTCTCCAAAATCTAATTGGAGTCAGGAGTCAGCTAACCTGGATTCCAATCAATGAGATGAGATTGGAAATGTTGGTTTGAGCTGCCCTGCCCTATAAAAAAACTCACAAAATTTGAGTTTGCTATTCACAAGAAGCATTGTCTGATGTGACCCATGCCTCGAACAGAAGACCTAAGATTAAAAACTGTTGACTTACATAAAGCTGGAAAGCCCATCTGTCCGCCAACTGAAGCTCAACAAAAGTTGGGTGATGGAACAGGACAACGACCCAAAAGCAAATCAACAACGAATGGCTTCAACAGAAGAAAATACGCCTTCTGGAGTGGCCCAGTCAAGAGTCCTGACCTCAACCCGATTGAGATGCTGTGGCATGACCTCAAGAGAGCGGTTCAAACCAGACATCCCAAGAATATTGCTGAACTGAAACAGTTTTGTAAAGAGGAAAGGTCCAAAATTCCTCCTGACCGTTGTGCAGGTCTGGCCCGCAACTACAGAAAACGTTTGGTTGAGGTTATTGCTGCCAAAGGAGGGTCAACCAGTTATTAAATCCAGGGGTTCACATACTTTTCCCACCCTATACTGTGAATATTTACACAGTGTGTTCAATGAAGACATGAAAACGTAGAATTGTTTGTGTGTTACTAGTTTAAGCAGACTGTGTTTGTCTATTGTTGTGACTTAGATAAAATAAAAAAAATTATCCAATTTATGCAGAAATACATGGATTTCCAAAGGGTTCACATACCTTTTCTTGCCACTGTGCATACATGGGATAGGCATTGACAATAATACATTTACTCATTATTTTGAGAAATAATTTAGATGGCATCTATTCTAAGTGGAATTAATGACCTAGTGTTTCCCATATTATTGTTTGGGCGGACACCTCTCATTTTGGTTAATGAGGCCCTAAATGTTGATTTGGGGGCCTTTGCGCCCTGCCCTGCCTGGAAAACGATCTAGGGTAAACACTATAGTGACAATTTATCCAGTTGTTCTTTGATCCTCCTAGATCAGGTTGTAACATCCAGACAGCTCCGGTCCAGTATACCTAAGGAATCCTCAAGGATAGCTGGGTTGTGTTCATTAGGGCACGCAACAGCAAACGTGTTAAAACGTTTCGCAATGGAACATGAAAATTAGCATTTCTCATTTGACAGGTCCAGGTAGTCTCTCCCTGTTTCGTGACGTTATCTTCTGTTTGGGTGCCTAATGAAAACGACCCTGAACACCTATGCCTGCTGTGTGAGGAGGAGGGAGTTGAACGTGGAAGGAGATACTTACTTTTTCCTCTCCTTGTCCCTCTTGAGTGTGGTGGAGCCCCCTGCCTGCTGGGCCTGGGACTGTAGGAGCTCGGCGGCCGTCTTTTTCTGCTTGAAGCCGTTGAGCTCGTCATCCAGGGATTTCTTCTTGTCCTCCAGCTTCTTCTTCTCATCCTGGTGCAGCTTCTTGAGCCGGTCAAACTTCTCGTGCAGCTGTGTGGCGAGGGAGAAAATGCACATCTTAGATAGAAACTCATTTAGAAGGTGTGATATTTTATTTATTTAACCTTTATTTAACCAGGTAGGCTAGTTGAGAACAAGTTCTCATTTGCAACTGCGACCTGGCCAAGATAAAGTGTAGCAATTCGACACATACAACAACACAGAGTTACACATGGAATAAACAAAACATACAGTCAATAATACAGTAGATCAAAATAAAACAAAACGTCTATATACAGTGAGTGCAAATGAGGTAAGTTAAGGAAATAAATAGGCCATTGTGGCGAAGTAATTACAATATAGCAATTAAACACTGGAATGGTAGATCGGCAGAAGATGAATGTGCAGGTAGAGATACTGGGGTGCAAAGGAGCAAAATAAATAAATACCAATATGGGGATGAGGTAGGTAGAGAGATGGGCTGTTTACAGATAGGCTAAGTACAGGTGCAGTGATCTGTAAAATGCTCTGACAGCTGGTGCTTAAAGCTAGTGAGGGAGATGTGAGTCTCCAGCTTCAGAGATTTTTGCAATTCGTTCCAGTCATGGGCAGCAGAGAACTGGAAGGAAAGACGACCAAAGGAGGAATTGGCTTTGGGGGTGACCAGTGAGATATACCTGCTGGAGCGCATGCTACGAGTGGGTGCTGCTATGGTGACCAGTGAGCTGAGATAAGGCGGGGCTTTACCTAGCAGAGACGTGTAGATAACCTGTAGCCAGTGGGTTTGGCAAAGAGTATGAAGCGAGGGCCAACCAACGAGAGCGTACAGGTTGCAATGGTTGGTAGTGTATGGGGCTTTGGTGACAAAACGGATGGCACTGTGATAGACTGCATCCAGTTTGTTGAATAGAGTGTTGGAGGCTATATTATAGATGACATCACCGAAGTCGAGGATCGGTAGGATGGTTGGAGATGCTGCATGAGAGTCTGGAAGGAGAGTTTACAGTATAACCAGACACCCAGGTATTTGTAGTTGTACACGTATTCTAAGTAGGAGCAGTCCAGAGTAGTGATGCTGGACGGGCGAGCAGGTGCGGGCAGCGATCGATTGAAAAGCATGCATTTAGTTTTACTTGCGTTTAAGAGCAGTTGGGAGGCCACGGAAGAAGAGTTGTATGGCATTGAAGCTCGTCTGGAGGTTAGTTAACACAGTGTCCAAGGAGGGGCCAGAAGTATACAGATATCTGTAGTTTTGAGTGCAAATGGAGATGTGGCACATGTAACCCTAGTTCTTGTGAGGTTGGTAGGATGCGTGATGATGTGGCAGAATTAAAGCATTTAACTGGTAATGGAAAAACCTTCCTGTACACACACCTCTTTCTCGGCCTCCTTCAGTTCAGCTTCCTTCTCCTTGACTCTCTGGACGAACATCTGCCTCATCTCCTCCTCCTTCTTCTGCAGGTCACCCATGAACTCGTTCCTCTTGGCCTCGTACGTCTCCTGCAGACTGGGGTCCAGACAGGAAGAGGACATTCAGAAATTAAGTCATACTAATGAGTCATATACTAATGAGTTCGGAAAGTATTCATACCCCTGGACTTTTCCACATTTTGTACTAAAGCTGATTTAAAATCGATTTCCCCCTCATCAATCCACACACAATACCCCATAATGACAAACAAAAAGCGGTTTCTTAGAAATGTTTGCTTATTCATAAAAATACAAAAATGAAATATCACATGCCCATAAGTATTCAGACCCATTACTCAGTACTTTGTGGAAGCACCTTTGGCAGCAATTACAGCCTTGAGTCTTCTTGGGTATGACGCTACAAGCTTGACATACCCGTTTTTGGGGAGTTTCTTCCATTCTTCTCTGCAGATCCTCTGAAGCTCTGTCAGGTTGTATGGGGAGTGCTGCTGCACAGCTATTTTCAGGTCTCTTCAGAGATGTTCAATCGGGTTCAAGTCCTGTCTCCGGCTGGGCCACTCAAGGACATTCAGAGACTTGTCCCGAAGCCACTCCTGTGTTGTCTTGGCTGTGTGCTTAGGGTCGTTGTCCTGTTTGAAGGTGAATGTGTGCCCCAGTCTGAGGTCCTGAGCACTCTGGAGCAGGTTTTCATCAAGGATTTCGCTCGACCCTGACTAGTCTCCCAGTCCCTTGTGCTGAAAAACATCCCCACAGTATGATGCTGCCACCAACATGCTTCACCGTAGGGATGGTGCCACATTTCCTTGGCATGCAGGCCAAAGAGTTCAATCTTTGTTTCATCATACCAGAATCTTGTTTCTCATGGTCTGAGAGGCTTTAGGTGGGTTTTGGCAAACTCCAAGCGGGCTGTCATGTGCCTTTTACTGAGGAGAGGCTTCCGTCTGGCCACTCTACCATAAAGGCCTAATTGGTGGAATGCTGCAGAGATGGTGTAAATATTCTTGTGTAAATATTTTCTGTCTGGACTTTAATGATTTGTAATGGAAGCCTCTCCTCTCTGAGGAGAGGCTTCCGTCTGGCCACTCTACCATAAAGGACTAATTGGTGGAATGCTGCAGAGATGGTTGTCCTTCTGGAAGGTTCTCCCATCTCCACAGAGGAACTCTGGTCAGATTGACCATCTGGTTCTTGGTCAACTTCCTGACCAAGGCCCTTTTCCCCCCGATTGCTCAGTTTGGCCGGGAGGCCAGCTCTCAGAAGAGTCTTGGTGCTTCCAAACTTCTTCCATTAAGAATGATGGAGGCCACGGTTCTTGGGGACCTTCAAAGCAGCATAAATGTTTTGGTACCCTTCCCTAGATCTGTGCCTCAACACAATCCTGTCTCGGAGCTCTACGGAAAATTCCTTCGATCTCACGGCTTGGTTTTTGCTCTGAAATGCACTGTCAACTGTGGGACCGTATATAGACAGGTGTGTGCCGTTCCAAATCATGTCCAATCAATTGAATTTACCACAGATCGACTCCAATCAAGTTGTAGAAACATCTCAGGGACGATCCATGGAAACGGGATGCGCCTCAGCTTAATACTTATGTTAATACGGTATCTGTTTTTTGTTTTAATATATTAGTAAAAATTAATAGAAACCTGTTTCGTTTTGTCATTATGGGGTGCATGTGTGTAGATTGCTGAATAAATTGTTTTATTTAATCAATTTTAGAATAAGGCTGTAACATAACAAAATGTGGGAAAAGTCAAGGGGTCTGAATACTTTCCGAAGGCACTGTATGTTAGTACTATGTCCCTACATTCACATTACAGTGAATTACATCAGACTGTAATTGACATCAGAATGCAAAAAGTGGTTGTGATTAACTGAGGGGGTGGTAGGAATTGGAAAGTAGTGATTCCAAAGTTTCAACCATTGTTAAAACCCCTTTCTCTCATGGGAATTGGACTATATGGATAGGGATAAATTGAAATGTTTCTTACAGAAACCATGGTGGAAATTAAAAGGGAACAGTTTGGAAATTCTGGGGAAATGATTAGACAAAAGTGTGGACAACAATTCACCGGTTGATTTTATGTGCATTTAACATTTATTTGTTGATAACAACATCTGCAAATACTCTGGATACATTCAGTAACATGATAAGAATATTATTTGAAAATTTGGGATAGGTGCAACATAAGACCAAAAAATGACACAGGTTAGAGAGAGATTTAACTGGTGTTTCCAAGTGGCCACACACCTCTCAAAGCGTGCACAGTTCCTAAGTCAATTCAACAATGCACTTTTATGGCTCAAAGAAGATGTTTGTTTTTTTGCTCTCCTAGCTGTGCCGCTAAGGAACTAGAGTAAGCACACTTGCAGTTGTTTTGTTTGGAACACAGCCCTGCCTTTACACAATTACTGTTGTTTACGCAATCCAAAAATGGTCCATTATAAATTGCAAATCTGTCCATTCTGAATATGATCTTACAGTGTTAGGCTTCACGAGGCAATTCAGAGAAGCAGATGGTAATTTTGGTGCGCATGGAATGGAGTCATGAGTGCATTCAGATGCTTGTAACTGTACATCAAACATAGTGATTATATACGTTGATCATATATATTACATGGGTTTCATGATATGGAAATGTGGAGTGCACATTTGAACTCACGGGTGTTCGGCTTGCTTGTACGACATCAAAGCAGTATATATTATATTCCTCAATGTCTCATCTTTCAAAATACATTGAGTCCTCATAATTTAAAGCTTTTCCCTCACTCAGACAACAACACATTAGCAAAAGTCACCCAATTATCAGGAGGGATGGGATCAACTTCTTGTTCGCGTGCAGTGCTCAAGTTCAGAAAGGCTGTCAGTCAAAACCCATACAGGTCTGTGAAGTGGAGACCCTGAGCTCTGACATCATGTATAGCATGTTACCACTGTGTTCCAATTTACGTGCTTATCAGTATCCAAATCTGCCACTTTCAACCCGAATACGGGTACAAGTGTAAAGAGCTACATCCATGACAGGAAGTGTGCAGGGTGGAGAATTGTGACACAGTCTTGGAAGGATGTAGGGAGGAAAGAGAAAACAGGAAGTAAGGAGGAAATATGAAGGGAAACAGCCGCACCTGAAGGGTTTGCAGTCGGGGTCAGTGTCCTTGAATCCCATCTCCTCCAGCTTGCAGCGGCGGTAGAGCTCATAGTGGCGCGTGTGTGTCTGCTCCCGCAGGTCCTCCATGTTTACCCGGATCAGCATCTCCCGCAGCTTCACAAAGTCACAGTGGTTCTCATTCTCCACTGCCGACGACACACACACACACACACACACACACACACACACACACAAACACACACACACACACACACACACAACTGAATAGAGTGTGGAGCACAATGTCCGAGACAGGATCGGGCCAGCACTATTGTATATGTGTTCCATGCGAGGTCAGGGCTAGTTCATACTAGAGGTCGACCGATTATGATTTTTCACCGCCGATACCGATTATTGAAAGACCCCCCCCCCCCCCCACAAAAAAATCTGATACAGATTAAAATCGGCCGATTTAAAAACAAAAAATATTTGTAATAATGACAATTACAACAATACTGAATGAACACTTATTTTAACTTAATATAATACATCAATAATATAAATTTATCCTCAAGTAGATAATGGAAAATGTTCAATTTGGTTTAAATAATGCAAAAACAAAGTGTTGGAGAAGAAAGTAAAAGTACAATATGTGCTATGTAAGAAAGCTAACGTTTCAGTTCCTTGCTCAGAACATATGAAAGCTGGTGGTTCCTTATAACATGAGTCTTCAATATTCCCAGGTAAGAACTTTTAGGTTGTAGTTATTATAGGACTATTTCCCTCTATACTATTTGTATTTCATTAACCTTTGACTATTGGATGTTCTTATAGGCACTTTAGTATTGCCAGTGTAACAGTATAGCTTCCGTCCCTTTCCTCGCTCCTCCCTGGTCTCGAACCAGGAACACAACGACAACAGCCACCCTCGAAGCAGCGTTACCCATGCAGAGCAAGGGGAACAACTACTAGAAGGCCAGAGCGAGTGACGTTTGAAACGCTATTAGCACGCGCTAACTAGCTAGCCACTTCACTTCGGTTACACCAGCCTCATCTCGGGAGTTGATTGGCTTGAAGTCATACACAGCGCAATGCTTGACGCACATCGAAGAGCTGTTGGCAAAACGCACGAAAGTGCTGTTTGAATGAATGTTTACGTGCCTGCTTCTGCCTACCACCGCTCAGTCAGATACTTAGATACTTGTATGCTCAGTCAGATTATATGCAACGCAGGACACGCTAGATAATATCTAGTAATATCATCAACCATGTGTAGTTAACTAGTGATTATGATTGATTGTTTTTTATAAGATAAGTTTAATGCTAGCTAGCAACCTACCTTGGCTTACTGTATTCGTGTAACAGGCAGTCTCCTTGTGGAGTGCAACGAGAGAGAGGCAGGTCGTTATTGCATTGGACTAGTTAACTGTAAGGTTGCAAGATTGGCTCCCCGAGCTGACAAGGTGAAAATCTGTCAACCTGCCCCTGAACAAGGCAGTTAACCCACCGTTCCTAGGCAGTCATTGAAAATAAGAATGTGTTCTTAACTGACGTGCCTAGTTAAATAAAGGTCTAAAAAAATATTTCAATTAATTCTGCAATTCGGCGCCCAAAAATACAGATTTCCGATTGTTATGAAAACTTGAAATAGGCCCTAATTAATCGGCCATTCCGATTAATTGGTCGACCTCCAGTTAATACTACCCCCCACGTATCCGCACACAGCCAAAACTGACATAAGTACGAGCACAACATAGGAAACCAAATAACGAAACATTTCATATTTCTATAGTAAGTCAGTAACGCTCTCTGATAATCGTCACAGGTTTCACAATCTACCACTTTTCAAGCATTATTGAGATAAATCAATAAATCCTCAAATTTCTGACATGGGATTTGGTTTTGCCCCCATCCAAGTGACATGACTCAAGCAACAGCTGCTGCAGGTTATACATTTATGCAAGAGTGGAGCCATGCTGTGTTAAATAGACAAACATGAGATTACATAAGCAGCAGTGATGGCTTCCCTCTTGACGGTATGAATGTAGTTGTTTAGGATGTTAGGGCGGAATGAGTGGGAGGGAAATGATGGCGGGAGGATCCCCCTACCATTTCCTCTGTGATACGTGACCTAGCTTACCCTGCACTGTTCCCCAGGGGTACTGCCTCGCTTTCACCATCTTGTTGCCGATCTTTACTTCCTCCGTGCTTCCCACAACGGCGAATGGCAAATGGCCCTGCAAAGCCGTAGTGGAGAAAGGATTCAATCTATTACATAACTCCATTATTTTTTTTTTTGACTTTGATCAATTGGAGCATATCTCTTGACAGGGGAACCAATTGCAGAGTGAACCAATTACAAACTGAATTACACGTGACATGTCATGTTAGGCGTAAAATTGCAAATTTATATACAGTGCTGCTTGAAAGTATGTGAACCCTACAGGGCTGGTCATCATTTTGCTATAAAACATTCAAATAAACATAAAATCCTTTTCTAAACCCCAATTGAAGACAACCATATCTACTCCTGTAATGATTTTGTCCACTGTATTGTATGTATTTTGTTTTCTAATTAATTTTTTTACGAGACAGATCCATTAAGAACAAATTCTTATTTACAATGACGGCCTAGCCCAGCCAAACCCGAACCAATTGTGCGCCACCCTATGGGACTCCCAATCACTGCCGGATGTGCTCCTCAGCCTGGATTTGAACCAGGGACTGCAGTGAGGTGCAGTGCTTAAGACCACTGCGCCACTCGGGAGCCCAAATGTGCCTGTCCTTACAAAAATGTATTCCATGATAACAGACAATCAAGAATCGCATCATATGATATTTCTCCCTCATCAAACCTTGTCCATACTTATACTTCTCAACTACAACTAGTAAGTCTGTATTGATAAAACTTGCTGAAATGCTACTGAACTACAATGAGCGGCATCAGAGAAGGGTTATCTTACGTTCATGGTGGAGTTGATCTCTGCCACCGTCTCGTCGTCGGTGGGGAACTGGTAGATCTGAACGCCGTTGCTGACCAGCTCACTGGTGATCTTGATCTTGAACTTGGTCAGCTCGCTCTTGGAGATGGCATCTGACTTGGCAATGATGGGGATGATGTTGACCTTTCATTTGAGGAGATTAAATTAGATTCTAAAACGTTATTAGGCTATCCGCTGATGAGGAAATGATGTGTGCTGCATGTATACAAAAGAATCCATCAAAATACATACAAATAACACAGATCTTGTTATACTTTACGGACTTGCATCAAGAAAAAACACACAATCACAATTATTTTGAAGACACAATGACAAGGTGCAAACAAATAATGCCTATACTTTGGGATAAAGCTAAATAAAATATTGGCTTTGAGGCTCATGGCAAATGCAATTTACAACACTATACTTTCACCAGGACAAAACAACTGAAAATAAATTGTTTAAAATTGGATCTACATTCCAACTGAAGCCATGAATAATTATATTTCATACAAAACCAGTCTCAGCTCCACACATCTAATGGTTGGTTTCCCAGATAAAGATGAAGCCTAGTTTCTGGACTAAAAAGCCCTTTGATGGAGCTTCTCCACTGAGACTTATTTTAAGGACAGGAATAAGATTAATCTATAATAAGCACATACAGTGCATTCAGAAATGATTAAGACCCCTTCACTTTTTCCACATTTTGTTGCATTACACCCCTATTCTAAAATGGATTAAATAGTCCCCCCCTTATTTACCTACACACAATACCCAATAATGACAAAGCAAAAACTGGGTTTTAGAAATATTTTATAATTTATAAAACAAAACTGAAATCACATTTACATGCGAGCATCTCCTATGCAGCCAGGTCATCACAGCTAGCTAGCTAAACCCCCTGAGACAATTGGGGAACATCTGGCCAAGACAGGATATGAATAGACCCTGAGATATGAGTCTTCACTCCCTTCCTAATGTTTCTCTGGATTCCTTGGCCAAAAGCAGGGATATCATCTAGCCGGATACGAAAAAAATGTATATAGCTTGTCTTTTTATATCTGTACACCTCTAGTGTCTACTAGCTTCAGGAATGTTTGTGCATTTTCGATTCGGCTTATCTATGTGCATTTCTGACATAATCAGAGCTTGGAACGAAGCAGAGCTTTTTTTTTTTAAACTGGCAGCGCAGAGCAGTAAGAGCATTTACCAGAAAGAGTAGTGAGAGAGAGTAGTATTAGTGAACCTCCAACGCTTTCTCCATCCTGTGAAGAGCCCTCCAAACACATTGTTAATTGATGAGAGCCTACTGATCCAGCTAGCTCAGAAGAAACACTTCCTCCAGCCCCATGTTTGGTGAAAAACAGAAGCAGAACATGAAGTGGGAGGGAGGGAAGAGATACAGTATATCCAAATATCCGCTTTAATGGAGCCCACAGGACTGAAGAAGCACAAATAGGCAGGGGGGAGGTCTGTGTCAAACATCCACCCACCACCACTTGTTGCCCATAAACTCAAGAGACACTGCACTTCCTCCTGCACAACCAACTTTTGTTTCACTCACTTTGGCCGGACTCAAACACCCTCCAGTAGCACTAGCTCTTGGAGGGCTTTACAGTCATTCGCAGCAATGATGCTTGGCTGATGCTAAGGGCCGTGTGATGTATACACAGGGAGGCTTCTGCTCTGGATCAAAGATCACACTGTTGCGAGAGGCTGAGATGTGGGTAGGGCACAGCTGCTCTGGCAAACACTGAGGAGCCCCTTTCTCCGAAATCCAGGAAGGCTCTATGCAAATAGGGCTTTTTGGGGTGGCGTTAGGAAAACAAAGTGAGCGGTCACTGTGGCGTTTCACGGCTGACCCACACCGACGCGGTCACAGGACAGGAGCGCATCTGTGAGCATGCAAAGTGTGTGGAAGAGTTTATGACCCACCATCATCTTGAGGCTAGAGAGCTTTCTCTTTCCCCCCCTGCATTTTATAAATAGCCATGACAAAAATATGACTCTTCAACTGAGGTTACCATCATATTAGGGAGACGGCTTTTCACGTGACACTTCAAATCAGCAGAGTTCAATGAATGGATCGCATAATATGGCAATTTAGCAGATATCTTGAGCCAAAGAGACTTTGACAGTGACACAACATTGACAGTGACACATATAGACCAACTTAGTATACTGTATCTGGCCCATGCAGGAATTGAGCACATTGATCCATTGGAATCATAGTGTAATTAGCTAGCTTTGCAGCTCACCTTGCTGTCCAGTTTCTTCATAGTTACCAGGTCCAGGGACTTGAGGGAGTGTCCGGTGGGCGCAATGAAGTACAGGCAGGCGTGGATGCGTGTGTCGTGGTAGCTGTGTAGCGTGCGCTTGATTTTCAGCTCCTCCTGCAGATAGGCCTCGAACTGGGTGTCGATAAACTCAACAATGGACTTGTAGCTGAGGAGAGAAAAACATAAGTGTTATTAATGGGTTATAAACGCATGATAAACAGGTAATAAGGAAACTAGGTTTATGACAGCGAAGCACCAAAAAGAGAAAGTATCTTACCATTGTCTATGAAGGATTCAAGGGTAGCTATACCGTTGCCTTTTTTAAAATGTTTCACTCAAAATGAAGACAGTTCCACCACCTTATAATATTAGAAGGTGTTGTGAAGCATCTCTTAAGTGAGATTAAAACCAGTTTTGTTCTTTAGTCCCAGAGCGTAGTCAGTGGGAGGAAGCTAGCTCGCTAAGTGAGTACAGCTCAGCTCCCTAAAAAGAACCTGCTGATCCCTCATTCAGCTGAGCTGGGTCTCATTAGCTGGGAGTCATCGGGCAGAACATGGTGGTGGAAGAGATTTGGGAGCTCGTGGATCAGGGAGCAGAGGGGAGGCATCTAAGGCATACCACCCCCAATGAAGGGGAAGATGCACCGCACCGCGCGTACAAAGGAGAGATGGAACCTCTGATTAAACACAGGTCTAGCCCCCGCCCTCCCAACACATCTCCTCCCACCTCCACTCCCCCTCATAAGAAGCTAGCCAAATGGCTGCTCATATAACTGCTAGCCCGTAGCTCCCATTTACCCATCCACCATTTGATACTGATGTGAAGCAGTGTGAACCTGGAGCACTGACCTACAAGAGGGTTCCCTGTATCTAGCACAGCCTCCCCCTCGGTGCCCTAACAAGAGCAGATAGAGGGGCCTGGGACAGACTGAGGTCAGAGAGAGCTGCCTGGCCTGGCGCTCACATGACATCATCCGTCCTTTCTCTCTGCGATCTCTCATGACGAGGAATGAGGATCACATGACAGGAGAGACAGTGGAGACAATTGGATCCCACGTTGACTAGAATGTTACCATCAGGGGAGAAAGTGACAGGTAGAGGAGTCCTCCCTTTCCCACAGGCAAAACACTGTATGATTTAGCCCTGAAGACTCGTGGCTCAAGTCTCGGGGTATGTCTATTGTGTTTCCATAAGGTATGGGGAGAGGGATAATACAAGTTGAATAAGAGTGAAAGATAACACATTCTTGGTAGTGGTATATAAACACCAGGATCGTATTCATTTGTTTCCTTCTGTTTTGTGCCTAATGAATGTGACTCATAAGTTATTGTACCGTCTAAACATCTCTTAGACACATGAAGAGGAACCTGGGGCTCTCTACCCAAAGTCATACACACACACGTTATATTCATGTTGATCTACGTCATTGTCTCTCACCTGTCCTCTTTGTTGATCTGGTCTCCAAAGCCCACAGTGTTGACCACGGTCAGCTTGAGGCGCACGTTGCTCTCTTGGAGCTCGTATGTGTTGGACTTGAGCTGCACGCCCGGCTGGTTGTGCTGGGTGGGCTCGCCCTCGAACTTGGTGTTGAACAGGGTGTCCATAAGAGTGGACTTGCCCAGGCCCGTTTCCCCTAAAACACACACCTTCAGTTAATTCCCTATTGTGTCCCTTTATTTGTGGACTCTGTATCTGGAGTTTGTGTGAGGCAGTTGTACTAAGCTCATTGGGCATTTATAAGCTATATTCTTCAATAATCAACAGGTATAGGCTACAGTATATCATTATTGGAAATTACCATTAAACAGCAGGGAAGATCCCAGATTGGGCCCTTGTCAGAATAAATGTGGGCTTAAAAAGGCACATTACATACTGTGCATGACAGTATTTAGTACTGTGCATCCCTGTTGAAAATACTGCAGTTCTACAATCTGGACTCGGGCTGCAGAGCAGATCTCTCTATGCCACCAGAATGTTAATTATATGGACACTTCCCATGTTTCACATCTTCTTAGATTTAACATGTGAACCACTCTGGCTTCTCTGCTGCTTAGGGCAGGAGAGGAGCTTTCCAACGGAATAAAAAAGATACGCCGAAGAAACGTCTAATATCTTGGGTGCTTGTAAGAGTAAGTAGGGCAGCGCTTCAACAAGCTAACCATATGTTCACCATGGTTGATATCTGGAACAGACCTTGGCAACAAAAAAAAGGGCAGCATGGGTCCGAGTCACGGATGTCCCGATGCGCTCTGACAAACACATACTGTGCAAAGCTATCAGTCAAGTGAGCCAGCCACCTTCCTCTCCCAGTGCCAGAAAATATTTTGGGTCAGAAAAGTAGTAGTAGTGCGCTACATAGGTAATAGGGTGCCATTTGGGATGCAGGCCTATTTATGTTCATCTGACACCACATATACACATGGAGCACGCAGAGGACTGCCAACGGTAGTCGTCTTCTATTCACAGAGCATCAGTGCACACTAAATAGTAAAAGGGAGATAGAATGGAACAGCACAGTGCCTGTGTCTGAGAGAGAACGTCCACCTCGGGTCTTTGTCGAGAGGTTTCTGTGGTCGCTCATCTTCCTTATAGAAACTTCTCAGGGCTGAACTAAGCTATGAGCATCTCACTTACATTTACATTTACATTTAAGTCATTTAGCAGACGCTCTTATCCAGAGCGACTCACTTGGTAGGGACCCATGCTGAACCCCGTGCTAAAGATGGGGCCCTGACATCCAAAGGTTCACATTTGAATGTACCAGCATCTTAAAAATCTAACTTTAGTGAAGAAAAACAGCAGTCGTTATGAACCCAAAATGGGGCTGTACTACAGCTGAATTTTTGTTGTTGCTCTCGATTCAGTTCTTGCTGTTTTGTTTAGACCACAACCACAAGCCTCCGGATCGCATTTCTGGGGCTTTAAGCTTTAGGTCTGTGCAGTTTACAACTGTTTTGCTTTCTCTGACTTTAGAGTAGGCTGTAATAATAGAGGTTCTTTCGGCTTCCAGCATTGCTTTGGAATGTTTTGATTGCCACTGATAGCTTTCAAGTAATTTAGAGTGTGTAAAATGGAGAGGGGATTGTATTCTCGGTTTCCTACTTTCAACCAAATTTACTAAATGTACCATTTGGTTTAAACATATAAATCAAAACAAGGCTAAAAGACGACAGGCATAACCAGACCATTTCACCATAATAGATCTATATGACAACTCTCTCTGTCAATTATGCCCAAACACCATTCAGCTAAGTTGTATACAACCTCAAAATGAGGCCTAGGTCACCCGAATTGAATTCTGAGATACTGTAACAGACAGACACTAATATAGGGAGTGAAATAAACATGCATGTCTGGTGTCTATTGCTTTGAAATTACTGGGGGAGATGCGGAATTACACTTCACTGGAATCATTTTAGGGTCTTCATTTCTACCCCCAGTCCCAAACGATAGCTTGACTGACTGAAGATGAATGAGCTACGGTGATCAGAGTTGACTGCTGACCAGTGAGAAGCAACCAAAGTGGGACAAAGACAGAATGAACTGGGTTTACATCTACAGTGGAAACGCCTGCCATAGGGGATTGGAGAAGGGCTCCCATTTTGCCTTGAGGAGAATAAACGGGAGGTTTTACGCATGACACACTCACCGACACAGAGGATGTTGAAGCAGAAGCCGTGGTTGACAGACTTGTTGACCAGCTGGTCGGGCATGCTATCAAAGCCGACATGGCCGGCTAGAGGGACGGCACGAGCACCTTCTCCCTAAAGACAAAAGAATGATTTTGAAATTAGAAACACAGAGTAAAGGTGTGTAATTAATCATTAACAGCCGGGTATAATCGCAGATGCATATGAAACAGGGGTGGTATGGATAAGGCTATCGTAACTTAGGTAAAAATTAAGCTGACCATAATATTATTATTTCACTTCCGTTTACACATTTCATGCAAGACCAGACTACACAGAAATATGACATTTCAAACATTCACTCCCACAACTACTGGTAGTGCAGTTAAGGCTCAAACTGAAGTGTTAGCCATAGCTACAATCTTCTATGGTTAAGCTACAATTTAGATTTTTTTGCAAGACACATTCCATTGTATTCGATGAAGATAACTCCTCAGCTAATTTCTCTGGTGCTCTAGCTGTGATACACTTCCTGTTTCCTGCTAACATATTTGCATACTGCACTGTCTAGACCGTTGAAACCACAATGTCCATATATGGAAAGTAAAACATCACATTTTAAGAGTTACAGACTGTACAGGTGTTGAAAACAAACCATGCACAGTAGAACGATGGCATGTTTGTGTGAGAGTAACAATTCTATGTTATAAATGTATCATAACAAATGACCCAACTTGATCAAGGTGACATGGATCCTCCTGTTGTAGGCCTGACCCTAAATTCATAAGGGTCTAATATGGATATGAATGTGTGTGTGTTTGGTTTTACTATCCTTGTAGGGATCAGAAGTTCGCACAAGGATCGTAAAACAAGGACAATTCAGACAAGTAGGGACATTTCACCGGTCCCCACAATGAAGTAGGCTGTAGGCTTAGGGGTTAGGGTTACAATTTGGGTTAGAATTAAGGTAAGGGGTTAGGTGTAGGGGTTTGGCCCCCACAAGGACAGTAAAACAAATGTGTGTGTGCATGAAGGAAGTTGCATCATCACACATTCTCTGCTTCTAGAACTGCACAGGATGGTTATGTGAGCAGGAATACAAGGAATTTAGATTACATGGAACTGCCAAAACGTGCCCTCGATAGTGACTTAACTGAAGCAACCCCACCACTAAAAGGCCTAAATGTTTTGAAAATATATATTGTGGCATTGAGGCAGACTGCAAAATCCGCTCAGTTAAAATGGGAGAGGTTGAAAATAGTTCCACAGACTGGGGTAAACAGTTGTCAATTGTATAGTTAGAATTGTGTTTAAACAGCTGAAAGGCTATTAGTTTAACAGATGGTTTTTCTTGACGAAACAAACACTACTCAGCTGGCCTACATGTGCAGGTGCAGCATTCCCAAACCCAAGTCCAACTTGGGATCAAAGACACATCTTGAGTTGCACAATGACATAATGCTTGTTGTTCTCGTCCATTCATTGATACATTTCGGTTTGAATTAACTGCACACAAAACGAAAAGCCGATTTACGTTAGCCTACCAATCTAGCCGAAAGGCCGGCAGATGGCAATATTGATCCGGTATTGATGGTCTAAACGACTCAGCATCGCCATCTGCCGGCTTTTGGGCAACTACCAATCCTTCTCCCAGTGACTTTTCAAGCCTACTGACTCTCACATTCTGAAATTAATGAAACCACTTTTGATGAATCCACATTACCCTCGTTCTTATTTAGGTCTATATTATATACAAATATATAATAATTCCCACTCAGTTGTACCCTATATGACTCGTTATGCACATCAGACAACGCCCAGCAAACAAAGTAACGGGGCTGACAGAAACAACGCGATAGGCTAACTTACTAACAGAATCGAACCCACGATAGACGGCGGATATGCATGAAATTTGAAATGTCCAGAATTTTTAGAAATGATATAGTCCTAATATCCTTAAATAGCATATCAATGTGAAGTAACTACAGACTTCATGGAGAAATGATGAGGATACTGGATCGCAACGATAACCATAAAAGCGAACGCATGCGTGCAAATGCAGACTATCGAATGTTCCCAAGAATTTGTATCTTAATAAATCACGCGGTTACGTAAATGAGCGATATTTATCTAAATGCATTGTATCATTACGATAGTAACGTTGTAATAGAGGTAATTTGATATCGAGTTAGCCTATTAAAAAAAACGCTGCATCAACCATGGCGAGTGGGGCTTTCCACCGACATCTATCCATACCATTTGAGTTCAATTCACCCAGTACTTAATGAACAAAATTAATCATTTTAGCAAGCTACAACGGTGCCCTAGCCAAAAGTAAACGACAAAATCATCCTTAATTATAGTACTCACCGCTTGCCTAGCTATTTCAGTGGCCGCCATGGTTATTTTTTTATGAAGACCCTATGTAGGAAGCTGCACTACCACTCTGCTAGCAACACTAACAACGACGTCACTTTCCTATGGTAATGATGAAACGTTCAAAATAAAAGCCCTCATTTCAAAAACATTGCAAGGTGGATAACATTAAAAATAGATAACATTTTATTCAATGTCGATTTGTATTGTGTTTATAAGTAAATGCAAGAAGAAATGTATGGGGGGGGACTGTAGCTCAGTTGGTAGAGCATGGCGTTTGTAACGCCAGGGTAGTGGGTTCGATTCCCGGGATCACCCATACGTAGAATGTACGCACACATGACTGTAAGTTGCTTTGGATAAAAGCGTCTGCTAAAATGGCATATATTATTATATTATGTTTAGACGGAATTGTAGACAATATGGGCTTAAAGTGAAGAAAAAAAAGAACTATTCCTTATGCTGATGTGAAAGTGGGGTTGGGAGTAGCCAGTAGGGTCTGTAGAATCTATATGTATGGTGTAATTTCATGGGACACTGAACAATATGGAGGGTTGATGGCCTTTTACTACACCATTCCATATGCCACAACGCAAATCCCTGTATATGAACTACATATTGGCTTATAGTGAAAAAAACTAACTTATTTGTTCTGATGTAAAAGTGGGATTGTTTTTTTAAGGAGTTGGGCAAAGGCTGAAATTGGGGTTGCGATTTACCTTTAAAAAGTTATTCGACAAAAGGAAGGAGAGGTAGGCTCCGCATCACTCTCTCACTTGAGCATTTTAGATAGTTATTTTCAAATGATCTAATTTTGCTCTTTTGTAGCTTTGGCAACTATGTGTGTCTCAGTTCACTCCTCTTCCTGTAGGCTTTACAGATGCTCCCCACCCCTTGGCTGCAACCCTTCTAATTAAGTGTACCCTGCACGCACAACCCATGTGGAATTCCTGGTCTCTGGCAGTGTTCGGAACTACTGATCTGCAGTCAAGAACGGTGAGTTTATCTCAGTCCCTTGACTTTTTGGCCCCGACATTTTCTCTCATAGTCCGAAAGCATCTGGTCGTCGCAGTGGTCGTCACGATGGCACATTTCTACTAAATTGAGATTTTCTCTTTCTCCCTCTCTCACCTGTCAATCTCCTCATTTGAATTCCATGCTGTCACTTGTCACTTGGCCACTTAAACTTAACGTTGTTGTCATCAGTCGTCCACCAGGTGTCCTTAGAGTTCCACAATGAGCTTGACCCCTTGATTAGCTCATTTCCTGATGATGGCTCACCGCTCTTCGTACTTGCCAACTTCAACCTCCCGACGCCTGCCTTCGATTCCTTTCTTTCCAACTCTCTCTTTCCCCTCCTTGCCTCTTTTCACCCCACCCTTTCCTAGTCCTCTCCCACTCACAAGGCAGGCAACACGCTTGACCTCATCTTTACTAGAGGCTGTTTGCCTACTAATTTCACTGCAACCCCCCTACTTTGTTTCCTTTTCTGTGCCGCTTTCCTCCAACCCTAGCCACTCAGCCCCTACCCAGATGGTCACGCACCGTTGCAATCTTCGCTCTGTATCTCCTACTACTCTTTCCTCTTCTATCCTATCATCTCTGGTCCTGTGTAGCTCATTTGGTAGAGCATGGCGCTTGTAACGCCAGGGTAGTGGGTTCGATCCCCGGGACCACCCATACGTAGAATGTATGCACACATGACTGTAAGTCGCTTTGGATAAAAGCGTCTGCTAAATGGCATATATTATTATTATATTATTATATTATATTATCTCTCCCTCCTGTCTCCTGATTCTGCCTCTTCGACCTTACTCTCCTCCCTTTACGTATCCACTGACTCGCACTGTCCCCTTTCTTCCCGGCCGGCTCAGCCCTCCCCTCCTGCTCTGTGGCTGGGGGACTCATTGTGAGTTTACAGAACAGGGCTGCGGGCAGTTGAGTGAAAATGGAGGAAAACTAAACTTCCGGAGAACCTATCATCCTTTCACTCCTTCCTCTCTACCATATCTTCCTCTGTATCCACTGCTAAAGCCACTTTCTATCACTCTAATCCATGGAAACTATTTTCCACCTTCTCCTCCCTCAATCTTTCAACCACCCCCCCCTCATCCCTTTATGCGGATGACTTTATCTACAACTTTGAAAAGAAGGTTGACAACATCCTCATTCACTCAGCCTATTGAGTCCATGTGTCCCACTCACACGGAGGTCTCCGACGCCTTGACCTCTCTCCAGATGAAATCTTGCGACGTGACACCTGGCCGCCCCACAATCTGCCCGCTCGACCCCATTGCCTCCTCCCTTCTCCAGATCATCTCTGGAGACCTTGTCCCATTCCTCACTTCCCCCATTAACTCGTCCTTGACCACTGGCGTCGCCACTGACTTCAAAATTATCCGATTCACTCCCCTCCTCAAGAAACCAACTCGATTCCTCTGACATCAAAAACTACAGACCGGTAACCCTTCTTTCTTTTCTTTTTCAAAACCCTTGAGCCAAACCCTTTGACCAAACTCTCTTGCTATCTTTCTCAGAACTATTTTCTTGACCCTAACCAGTCAGGCTTCAAGATGGGTCACTCAACCGAGCCTGCTCTTCTCTGTGTCATGGAGGCTCTCCGCTCTGCCAATACTGCCAATACTGAGTCTCTCTCCTCTGTTCTCCTAGATGTGTTCTCTCTCCTCTGTCCTCCTGGATGTATCCGCAGCCTTCAACACTGTGATCCATCAGATCCTCCCCTCCACCCTCTCATGGCTGTACACTTGGATTGCATCCTACCTGGCAGGCCGCTCCTGACATGGAGAGGATCTGTGTCTGCACCACATACTCTCACTACTGGTGTCCCTGAGGGCTCGGTTCCAAGCCCTCTCCTCTCTAAGCCCTCTCCAAGTCACTCTGCTCCGTTATATCCTCACATGATCTCTCCTATCATTGCTATGCGGATGACACTCAACTACTTTTCTCCTTCCCCCGTTCTGACACCCAGGTGGCGACACGCATCTCTACGTGCCTGGCAGATATCTCAGCTTGCGTGTCGGCCCACCACCTCAAGCTCAACCTCGACAAGATGGAGCTCCTCTTGCTCCTTGGGAAGGCTTGTCTGCTCCCTGACCTCTCCATCACGGTTGACAACTCCATGGCATCCCCCTCCAATAGTTCAAAGAACCTTGGCGTGACCCTGGACAACACCCTGCTGTTATCTGCAAACATCAACGCAGTAACTCGCTCTTGCAAGTTCATTCACTTCAACATCCATAGAGTACGACCCTACCATACACAGGAAGCGGCACACGTCCTAATCCAGGCACTTGTCATCGCATATCTGGATTACTGCAATTTGCTGTTGGCTGGGTTCCCTGCTGGTGCCATCAAACCCCCACAATTTATCTAGAACGCCACAGCCTGCCTGGTGTTCAACCTTCCCAAGTTCTCCCATGTCACCCTGCTCCTCTGCACACTCCACTGGCTTCCAGTCAAAACTCGTAAAACCATGGTACTTGCCTAAGGAGCAACAAGAGGAACTGCCTCTCCCTACCTTCAGGCTTTACTCCAACTCTACACCCCAACCCGAGGCACTCCGAGCACTCCGTTCTGACACCTCTGGTATCTTGGCCGTCCCACCCCTACCCCAAAAAAATCATAGTCCTGAACTAGCACTTGACTTTTTCCCTTCCTTAGTAGCTCTGACCTTACTGATCTCTACCTTATTGAGGAAGAATGTACCACTATGACTGAGATATGTGGTTGTCCCATTTAGTTATCTTATCTTGAAACAGCGAATTCTGAGTGTGAATAATGCGACAAAAGTGTGTTTTTAATACAATACGTAGGCTAACACATGCAACGCAGAAATGTGACTGTTTACAAATAACTAAGCCTAAAACATCTGTTTTCGAATATGTTTCTTCTTCGTGAAAGTTACTATTTAAAGGTGGCTTCAATGCTGTGAAAAACACTTGTACTGCACTAGAGTACAACAATTTATATTCCCAAAATGTAGCATGTATTTCTTTATAATAGGACTCTTATTTTTTAGAAAAAATCATCCGGGATCGTGCTTCCAACATAATATCCCGCTGCCAAGAGAACGGTAATGGAAACTGCATTGTACAACAGACATACACGAGAGAATGTTCCTACCTGTCCTCCGATATTTGTTTTTACAGAACTGCAAGATAATTAATTGAAATATAAACATTTTTAAAAGGGTGGGCATATCAGTATAAACTATGTTAAACTGATGAATTAATGTTTGCACAACTCAAAAATGCCATACATCCTAATAGGTTCTCTCCCCTATTTTCCTTCATTGGAACCTTCTCGGTTGCTGGAGCGGCTGGACCAGTAAAATACCATAAAATACTTGTCATTTTTCTAAAATTCGTGGCATTTTCATGAAGGCCAGTAGCCATTCCACCGAATGCTCAACTTTATACCAGGAGGATTATGACATATGAAGGGGAAAACAGATGAAAAAACTGTGAAAATATTTTTTTGCATCAGTGATAATATCATGGCTGTTTTATATAAGTGAAAATTGTTAAATGCACACAGAAAAATATTTAATATATTGTTTGTGGTAGAGTTGGATGCAAATCTACTATTGTAGTGCCCTGGTCATTGTCATGAAATTGTTATATTACCAGTCTTGTTGAAACGTTTTTGAAAATGTCTGACTGTAGCCAAACCATTTTGATTGATAGCCTTCGCCTGTTGTGATTGAGTTTATAGCTTTATGATCATAGACCTAAACTATAATATAGCTTCTGATCCCAATTGATGCTACTTCTTCAGAACAAGCGTAATATAAATATTCACACGTATGTATGTTTGTCTGTTTCTGTTTTCATTTGGGAGGTAACTGTTACACAAAAGCCATATTATCATCTCAAGCAGAGAGAAGAGGCATCGCATCAATTCCACGTTTACAGCTCCTGTGCGATTGGCTCCCCCGGTGCGCACGTACACCAATGGGATGACGAGAGGCGCAGTTTAAAAAGGAAGCCGGGAAGACATTTCCGCTTATCCAAAACAAAACAAACGGGCAAGCCCTAAAGATACCGGACAAGAGAACGGTAAGCTGCACTCATATGACCACTAGCTACCAAACGGTGAGTAATTGACAGTAAGTTTGCACATTTATTAGCCATGTAAATATCTTGCTCTCGCTTTTGAATGACAAAAGCCATCCCCGTTAGCTAGCAGCGGGATATCTGTAACGTTACAGGCCTCCCTGGAGTAAAAAGGCTGCTAACTAGTCATGCCTTCCACCCAAACCAAATATGATCTGATCGAACTTGGACGCTGTCCTCACTAACGTTACTCTCGGGTTGTCATAAACCTCAAGCGTATTTGGACTCCCTGATAGTTGATAATGACTAGCCTAGGTAACAAATTGTCTGAAATGTCTGTTTAGCTAGCTAACAGGATTTTGCTAATTACTACTTGCCCAAACAGGAAATGGCTTCAATCTTCACTGAGAGAAATGCAATCCTCCATACACCTGCCCTGAAGATGCGCCAGCGGTTGCAATCTGTTCCAGGTACTCTGCCCTTCTTACAATTGTCAATTTACCTTCGTTTATGTCTGTTTCATAATCAAGGCTACATTGGGTGTTTAAACCACCATGAGAACACTTGCACTTCTGTTACCATCTGAGACAAATTTAAATGATTGTCCCTGATTGTTATTAAGTGTATACTTTGCTCAACCTATTTACCACTTAAAATATATTCTTACAGAGAACCTCTTGAAGACTCCTGTAACTGGAAAAAAGTTTCATGCTCCTTTACAGTCTGGTCGTAAGGCTTTGGGGGCAGTGAACAAGATCCCATCAATGCCAGCTGTAAATGGACAAGAGAAGAACAAACTCCTTGAGACACAGGTCATAAGCTCACAATTTGACAAATTCTTTTTCCTAGGTGATGTGTGCCTAGATCTGTATAGTAATCATGATTTTTCTCTCTTCAGGAAACAAAAGTTAAAACCCTCCCTCAGACCAAAGTAGAAGAATACCCAGATATTGAGAAGTTTATCCCCTATGACCCACTTGGTAAGTTAACTCTGGTGTTTTACCCTTTGATATCCTGCCACCTTTCTGATAACCACCCACTAAACATTTTTACTTTGTGGTTCTAGAGTTTGAGAACTATGTCATCCCAGAGGATGTGGTTTGCCTGAGTCATCTTGTGCTTCCTGGACTGGTACGTCTCCCAGAAATGCCATCTCTTCCAGAAGAGGACTTTGAAGTGCTTGAGACATACACATGTATTTCTCCATTGAAGAACCTACCACGCTCAGGTTCGTTTCAGGATTTGGGGTTCAATTAAACTGGAATTGTCAGTTTGTCATTTCAGTTTCTTTCTTTTATTTTCCTCAGACAATTGTGCTATGGAATTGGATGCGTTCCTTCAAACTATCAACAAGCTGACCATTGACCTGCCCCCTGAGATGGATGAATACTGAGTCTATAGCTTTGTGCAGTTTTTCACCTACTGTTTCTTTTTATCAATAAAGTTTGTTTATGAAATCCTGATTAGTCTTAATGATTTTTAATTTCATATGTGTTGCATTGGCTGATGCAAGTCTGACACTTATTTTGGGATTATTGCATAACTATTCAAGGTGTATCATTTAGGATGTGTGAGCAGTACTTTCGGGAATTCTTTACCTGGTCCAAGACTTGTCTGTCCTGCGGTTTTGCTAACTAGGTTCACTGACGCCCCAATGACCATGAGTTGGCAAGACTGTGGGAACAGAACTGGGGCCAAGCTAAGGTATTTCATGTAGACTACACTATTAACACAAGTTAATGTTAGGTGTGGACTATACCAAGTACATGATCTAGCATAATCTATGCAAAGCGTTGTACAAGATCTTCAGTTTCTTGGCAATTTATCGCATGAAATAGTCTTAATGTCTCAGAACTAGAATTGGCTGACGGGTTTCAGAACAATGGTATTTTCTGGCCATTTTGAGCCTGTAATCAAACCCACAAATGACCTCCAGACACGCAACTAGTTGAAAGGCTAGTTTAATTGCTTTAATTAGCACAAGGTTTCAGCTGTGTCAACAATTGCAAAAGGGTTTTCTAATTAGCATTTGAAAATAAACTTGGGTTAGCTAACACAACATGCCATTGGCTCACAGGAGTGATGGTTGCTGATAATAGGCCTCTGTACAACGATCTAGATATTCCATTCAAAAGCAGCGGTTTCCAGCTACAATAGTAAGTTCCTAAACTCTTCTGATCAGGGATTGTAATAAACGTTCTTATTCAAAAATGTGACTCCACACTTTTGAATGGTAGTGTATATTGTGCATATACATGGTACTTTATATAAAGCAGTCATAATACATTACCAAACACAAGCTATTTAATCATAACCCTCAGCCCATCACACCTATCACCATAGACCATCTTTAGGTTTCCATGTGCCATGTATTTTTCAATTGTGCTGTGATTTACCATTTTTGAACGTTACAATTGTATTCTATCCCCAGATTGTGTGCTAAAGAGAAACCTTTACGAGTACATTTATTGACCGACTATGGCTTTCCAAATCATCCAACACTGATATTTGTATTGTTAACCCATTTAAACCTGAATTTTCCCCAGACAAATCTCCAAATCAAGTGTCATTAGTAACCCTTTGAAGTAATCAATAATTTTAAATTTGAATGAAAAGGTATTTTATGGTCGGTCACAATTGTCACATTTACTAAATTAACATATTTCTCCTATGCAGCTATCAAAGATCTTATAAATCCCAACCTAGTTATTAACACATTTAATACTGTCACTGGCAGTCCCAGCATTGCCTCTAGAATGATCCGTCACATTCAAGTGTGACTATTTTACACATCAAAAACCCTTATACAACATGATATGAATACTGAGAGCAAAGACAAAACCAACGCATTTCAACATTTACTTTAGTGCAACATGTATTGAAACATTAATATTGTAACTTTATTGTAAACATTTGAATTTGTACATTAGTGCAATATTCATTGTAACATTGTCATTGTTACATTTTAGTGCAACATTCACTAACAACTGTATAGCAGTAGTGTGATTTATTCCCACTGGACATAAAGGTAACATTTAGGATAGAGTAGAATATGTAGAATATGCATTCAAGTAGAGGCCTACACTGAACAAAATACAATATATATAAATATATATATTTAAAAAGTGCCACTGCACAATGAGTGCTTTTATATATATATATATATATATATATATATATGAGGTAGGCTTCAGAACCAAGTGCAAGATTAGTTTGTGCATCACTGTTTTGAACTATGATCAGTCAGTCCTGGTATATCTACTGTCATACAGTATGTCTTGAATCAATTGACCTTTCTTTTCCAAAAACATTTCAGTAATTTTGATTGTCTTGATCGTCAACTTTTATTTTCTTCCTAGTCCGTTGTTCTGCTTCTCCTCACCCTTTATCAACTTTTCTATTTTTCTTTTGTCTTTTTCAGCCCTTTTTTCATTCGTTCTCATCTCCTTTTCTACTATCCATGGTATATATTGAAGCCCTCAATAGGCAGTGGTGCTTTGCATTTCTCACATGCATAGGTAGTACGTTTGTCACAATGACGGCTTCTCCTGAACCGGTGCATCGTGTTGATTGGCCAGTGAGAAGCTTTGTTATATCTTGCCTGATCTTCAACAGTAGCGGCCAGTAAAGATCTCCTTCCGTGGCTCAGTGGTTTCGTGCCAAACTTTTGCATTTTTGGGCTGAATACTATGTGTTTTGGAATCACATCGGTGGCTGGCCTCTTCCATCGTTTGAACACTCAATCTTTATTTTTGACCACCCGCAACTTTTCTCTTGGCTCTTCTGGCTGACCCCTATGGCTTGTAGAGGCCCTTGGCTCTTCTGACTGTACCCTCTGGCTGGTAGAAGTCCATTATCAACAAAGGAGGGGGGGGTCATAATCACTGATAACGTTGTTCCTGTCATGATCAGTTTGTATAGGTTCAGCATATGCATTCAACAGACTGGCTGGCAAATGGCCTGTCCATAGTCCATATCTGACCCATAGCTATCACAACCACTCAGGACAGCATCTTTCTCATTTTGAGGGATAACCGCAATGTTGCATGCCTTGTCTGGGCGGTCACCTAGATTAAACATATCCAGAACTTGACTCAAAGTGAAACTAAAAGAAAGAACAGAGTAGAAAGTTAGGTAAAACAATAACATGGTATGTGTATAACTATGTGTATACCAAGATGCACTGTGTTATCCCCCCGGTCACTATTGTTGCCGTCAACATGTTTACACATTCTATGACCACACTGAACAAAGTTGAGTAATTGCAAATGCAATATATCAATACTAGACACCTTAAAGATGATGTGTACCAAAAATCTTTGTCCTATCTTTATGTTAACATACTTTACTAACCTGTTGTTTGGGAGCTTTGATGCAGCCATCCTCTTCTCATGGTGCAACCAGGACGTAAACAGCTCTGATCATGTGACAATTTACAATAAAAATGTGACACTGCACATCATTCATTGAGACCCTTTATTATTTCAATATTTGCTGTAAATGCATTGATAGATCATTCAGTAAAAGTTTTAGAGCCATATATAGAAAATGTTTTTTTCCGGTCACGGGATTAATTAGGTTAATTTCAAGTATGTTGTGAATTTTTTCTTTTTTAAACCATTCCTGAACATGTGACCAGAAACAAGTTACATAGGGGCAATACCAGAATAAATGATCTATTGTCTCTTTGCAGCAAAATCTACAGAGATGAGATTGTTGTATGCCCCATATATACAGTAGAAGTCGGAAGTTTACATACACCTCAGCCAAATACATTTAAACTCAGTTTTTCACAATTCCTGACATTTACTCCGAGTAAAATTCCCTGTTTTAGGTCAGTTAGGATCACCACTTTATTTAAAGAATGTGAAATGTCAGAATAACATAATTATTTCAGCTTTTATTTATTTCATCACATTCCCAGTGGTTCAGATGTTTACTTACACATATTTGGTAGGATTGCCTTTAAATTGTTTAACTTGAGTCAAACATTTTGTGTAGCTTTCCACAAGCTTCCCACAATAAATTGGGTGAATTTTGGCCCATTCCTCCTTGACAGAGCTGCTGTAACTGAGTCAGGTTTGTAGGCCTCCTTGCCCGCACACGCTTTCTCAGTTCTGCCCACAAATGTTATATGGGATTGAGGTCAGGGCTTTGTGATGGCCACTCCAATACCTGGACTTTGTTGTCTTTAAGCCATTTTGCCACAACTTTGGAAGTATGCTTGGGGTCGTTGTCCATTTGGAAGACCCAGTTGCAACCAAGCTTTAACTTCCTGACTGATGTCTTGAGATGTTGCTTAAATATATCCACATCCTCATGATGCCATCTATTTTGTGAAGTACACCAGTCCCTCCTGCAGCAAAGCACCCCCACAACATGATGCTGCCATCCCCGTGCTTCATGGTTGGGATGGTGTTCTTTGGCTTGCAAGCGTCCCGCTATTTCCTCCAAACATAACAATGGTCATTATGGCCGAACAGTTCTATTTTTGTTTCGTCAGACCAGAGGACATTTCTCCAAAAAGTACGATCTTTGTCCCCATGTACAGTTGCAAACTGTAGTCTGGCTTTTTTATGGCCATTTTGGAGCAGTGGCTTCTTTCTTGCTGGATGGCCTTTCAGGTTATATCGATATAGGACTTGGTTTACTTTAGATATAGATACTTTTGTACCTGTTTCCTCCAGCATCTTCACAAGGTCCTTTGCTGTTATTCTGGGATTGATTTGCACTTTTCGCACCAAAATACGTTCATCTCTAGGAGACAGAACGCATCTCCTTCCTGAGCGGTAATGATGGCTGTTTAGTCCCATGGTGTTTATACGTGCGTACTATTGTTTGCACAGATGAACCTGGTACCTTTGGGCATTTGGAAATTGCTCCCAAGGATGGACCAGACTTGTGGAGGTCAACAACAATTTTTCTGAGGTCTTGGCTGATTTCTTTTGATTTCACCATGATGTCAAGCAAAGAGGCACTGCGTTTGAAGGTAGGCCTTGAAATACATCCACAGGTACACCTCCAATTGACTCAAATTATGTAAATTAGCCTATCAGAAACTTCTAAAGCCATGACATCTTTTCGGGGAATTTTCCAAAATGTTTAATTGAAAACTTGCTGCCCCCCAAATAACTTTTCTCCCTCATCACATCAATTGTGTTGGAAATATGCAGATTTCCAAGTTGTTACATGGTAGGGTAGACCAGTTGATACCGGTTCTAACCAGAACATATTTTCTGTGTTTTTCTGGTTAACCAAGGAGAGTCAAATCTTAACCCATCACAGAGTATTCAGTACAAGGTTCTATGTTGTAAAGGTTATCCCTCAGGACTCTGATTCATGCAATCCGAGTTCAAATCTTGGTAGGACCTATCATGTGAATTACTCTCCCTCGTGGAACTTGAATATAGCTGTCCAAAGATTGTTGTCAGTTGGAAGTATTTACAACACGTGAATGAATGACAGTCGACATTTGCAAATTAAAACGCAGGAATATTTTTCTGTACAATTCCCAAGTTAATTTAGTGTGTAATGGTTAGCACTCTGGACTTTGAATCCAGTGATCCGAGTTCAAATCTCGGTAGAACCTTCCTAGATTTTGTGCTGAATTAATCACATGGCCTACCAATCATCTCATCTCCAGCTATTCATCCCGTGAACAAATGACAGTCAAATCTGAACACTTCAGTAATTACTCGGTATAGAGTTCTATGTTGTAATGGTTAGCACTCAGGACTCTGAATCCTGCGATCCGAGTTCAAATGTCGATAGGACCTACCTTCATTATGCAGTGACATACTCCTCTCCTGTCAACTTTGAAGGCACAGTCAACTTAGTGTATGTACACTTCTGACCCACTGGAATTGTGATACAGTGAATTCTAAGTGAAATAGTCTGACTGTAAACAATTGTTGGAAAAATGACTTGTGTCATGCACAAAGTAGATGTCCTAACCGACTTGTCAAAACCCTAGTTTGTTAACAAGAAATGTGTGGAGTGGTTGAAAAACGAGTTATGACTCCAACCTAAGTTTATGTAAACTTCCGACTTCAACTGTAAGTCAAGCAACGTGTATAACAGTGCCATCAGTAAGACGACAGCATACAACTCTGCGACACATTTCCAATCCTTACCAGGCGGATGCGCATTGGAGTTTGGATCTGAATCAACTAATAATGATAATGGACAAGAGTGGGTGTGCGGGCATTCCCTGCCTGTACGGCTAATTATGATTCGACAGGAAGATCAAGGTAGCAGAGACAGCCAGAAGTGTGTGAGACCAGCAGTAACGCATCTCAGAGCTGTCCGTGGAGCAGAGAGGCTCGCTCTGCGTAAGACTCTTGACTTACTATTGAACAACTCGTCCGGTGGATTTGTGTTCTGTTGTCAAGATGTTCCAATGCGTCTTTAATAAGGGAAGTAGCTTGGATGTTTGGGCTCTGGACCCCGTGCAGCACGCATGGATGGTGTCTGTTGTAGATGGAAACTATGAAATCATCTGAAGGGCAAGCCGCAGAGGAGATGGAGCTTCTTAGCACTTGGGACGATGCGCACGGTAGGGTGCGTTTGCAAAACCCTAATAACAACATTACGTGCAGTGCCACAGTCAGAATTAAGTGATGAGAGAGACGATCCCGTCTACTTAGATCGGACTCGGAGGAATGGCAGATGGCGCGGGTCATGTAAGGAGTTATTTTCCCCCATCCTTGTCTTTTGTGAACAGAAGTTAAAGGTCATATGGCCACACAAAGGTACTTTTTTCACGCAAAATCAAGTGTCTTTATCACGAGCCACATTGATCATAGCTTGTAGACTTTCACGCATTTGCGCTTTTACGCATAGTATGCTAAGCAACTTAAGCAATAAGGCCCGAGGGGTGTGGTATACGGCAAATATACCATGGCTAAGGGCTGTTCTTACACAGGACGCAACACTGAGTACTCGGACACAGCCCTTAGCCGTGGTATATTGGCCATATATAACAAACCCCCAATGTGCCTTACTGCTATTATAAACTGGTTACGAATGTAATTAGACCAGTAAAACTAAACGTTGTCATGGTATACGGTCTGCAGCTTTCAGGGCTCGAACCAACCAGTTTATAATTGGTGAATAACCAATCTGATTATGGGCAGTACAGCAGTGGAACCGTTTCTTGCACACAACAAATGTGTTGTTTTAGACTTAATTGTAATTTAAAAATGTTATTTCATTAAATAAAACTTTTATTGACGGCATGCACAAGTGTGCTCTTTGATCAAAAATGAGTTATGCTGATTTTGTATAAGCTTTCTTGAAAGCCTAATTTTGACATTTTCTGCAGGTCGTGTAAGCAAGTGCTACAGAACTAGAGACGTTAGATAAGGCCCGATGCGGTGTGGTATATGTCCAATATATTATGGCTAAAGGCTGTTGAGGAGTGCCTGGATATAGCCCTTAGCCATAGCATATTGTCTATACACTGTATACCATAAAATCCAGAGCTCTATTGCTATTTACTGGTTACCAAAGTAATTAGACAATTAGTCATTAGAAACTAATCATATGGTCTGATATACCACAGCATTCAGGGCTCAAACTAACCAGTTTATAATTTAAAAACACACAAACCATCATGAAAGCCTCTTCCCCAGGAGGCTGAAAAGATTTGGCATGGGCCCCCAAGTTCAACAGCTGCACCACCGAGAGCATCTTGACTATCCACCGCTTGATATGGCAACTCCTTGGCATCCGACCGCAAGGCACTTAAGTGTCGTGCATGCTGCCCAGTACATTACTGGGGCCAAGCTCTCTGGCACAGGCAGTGTCAGAGGAAGGCCCTAAAAATTGTCAGACTTCAACTACCCATATCAGGCTGTCCTCTTCACCGCACAGAACGCAGTACTGATGCACCAAATCTGGACCCAACGGAACCCTGAACAACTTTTACTCAAGCCATAAGACCGCTATATAGTTCATTAGCTACAGAACCATCTACACCAACTCTTGACAAATCACATACGGTGCAGGTACTGCTCATCTATTCTGTTGCCTAGTCACTTTACACCTACCTAAAATGTGCATGGATACCTCAATTACCTTGTATTCCTGCAAATCAACCCAGTACCCTGAGTATATAGCGAAGTCGTCATTACTCATTGTATATATTTATTCCTTGCGTTATTTTTCTGCATTGTTAGGAAGGGCCCATAAATATTTCACCATTAGTCTATACCGGTTTATAGATCATGCAACAAATTACATGTGATAATGCACAAATAATTAACAATTGTTCTTAGGGTGTTATGATCATTTGATAGGATTATATAAAAACAGAACACTGATCTTCGCTTCGATTACATTTTGGTTCCTTTGGATTGAACATTAACACATCTGCCCATTCCTAATTTGACTTTAGATTGGACCCCCCCCCATGGAGCAGAGTAAGCAGACCACATTCAACCCTTTCACAAGGTCATACATATTTTACTAGCTTACATTTTGGGTTATGCCAAGTAAACATTCCAAAGGAAATCTGAATCGTCAACAAATTACACAGACAGGGTGCCTAGTTAGTAATTTAGCCAATTCCCAATGACCCTTACTTGAGTGGGATGCCTTCTTGTAATCAAATGTAGAGCGTTGCACTAATGTCAACAATGTCATAAAGTAGGTAACACCAGTATGATGCATGGCTGGCAAACCTTGGGGATAAGAGACACTTGCTTGCACTGGAAGCATTAAAAAAGCATTTCCAGAGTAAAGGACGAATTGAGGTTAGACAAACTCAACCACATCTCGTTTCGCAAATCTTTTATTGTTAAACACACGCATAACCAGAGTATTTGTACAAAAAGACTGCCGTTCAAGATAGCATGGCTTTCCTCTAAAGGTTCTAGCAGGTAGTGGCCTTGGCAGGTGAAGATGCTGTGAACGCTGGAGATCTGAAGACCTGTATATTTACAAGCCCAGCTTGGTCCTCCTCCAGTGTCTCCTCTTGGAGTTGTACCTGGAACACAGAGAAACCAGGAATAACACAGACTGATAATACAACACAAGCCATCTTCATGGTGGCATTAGATTGAAATCCAGTCAAGGACCATAGTAGACCGTTTGTATTTAGGCTTGTTTAGTTGTAAACCCCATTGTTTCTTTACAATTTGTCATACATCCAATTAAAGTCATTTCATAAAACCAGACAACACTGCATTTGACTGGTAAAGCAAATCAACCAAATGCCATTTATTCCATATGCTCAAAAGCAAGTAAATGAGGCACAGCTGAAATAAGCCCCAACATGGCAAAAAGACATTCAAACATATTATTTGATAGGAACATCATTTCCCCGGTCAATGTGCTAGACTACCTTTTCCCAGTTGATGGCACCAGCACGTGATTTGGGCACACCAATTTGGGGGCAATAATGACTTGACCAGTGTCCCATAATGTACCTGCATTCCATGGAACCAGGCTAATAATGACTAGACATATTTTAAAGTAGCATGCCTTTGCAGGGCTTGACATGGCGCCAAATGAAAAGAATACTGGCTTTAGAAATGTATTCAAACAGCGCATGACTGAATTGCACTTTACAAATATTCAACCAAGACTTCAAACCAAACGTTGAATACCTGGCCTGCATACATTGTTGCATACACACCGCTGTTTGAATAAATATATAACAAATTGCAAATTGTGAACAAAAAATTGTGTTGAACTGTAACTCAAGTCAAACGGTAGCAGCTTTGAGCCCCGTCAGGGAACTATGATACTGTAGTTGTAATTGCACTGTCTTTAACTATGATACTGTAGTCGTAATTGCACTGTCATTACTAAAGAGAATCCTCATCACTGGTGATGTGACCAAGTGTGAACTCCAAAGCAGAATGTTACTCTCAGCAGGATTAATGACAGCACACCCACTGATTGGAGTACTGTAATTGCAGACCTGCTTTAGATGGTCAGAGGATCCAATCAGCACTAGTTAACAGACCATTTTATGCGTTGTACATGATAGCGGGATGCTAGGAATATAGCTACACACATACCTGATCTTGTTGCCAGTCTTCATTCTGATCCACTGTGGGATGGGCCTGTTCTGCTTCTGTTTCTTGGCGAGAAAGCGCTTGATCCTGAAAGTCTTGTGGGACGACTGAAATTAAGAGGATGGAGCTGTTAGTTAACTAGGGTAACATACATCACATGCAAACCTACATTTCCTTCATGGCATGCTGCACTTACGTTAGGTAAAACCTGCCAACTAGCTCGTTGCACTTCAGTTAGAGCTAGATTACTATAGGCAGAAAAGTCTTGACGGCAGCAAGTGTACTTCTTGAAGTAAAGTAAATTTGATCCGACAACACGGCCACACGCTACTAAAACGTTACTTTTTATGAATTCAATACTGGTATTGAAGACAATATAACGGCTTTCGGTGTTGCCGTTAAAAACACTTTCTGTAAATGCCATGAACAATAAACAATTTCGCTCATGTAGACAAGGATGTTATAAGATTTAACTTTACCATTTTGTCCGCAGTCCTTTACACCCCAATGGCGGAGGCCGAAGAGAAAGAAGGAGGGGAAGCGTTGGTGATGTAGGCAATCCCAACCAAGCAAATTGTAGAAAAGTCTTGCGCTACGCGCACACAGCGTCATCAAGTGGACCACTCCCGCATTGCATCAACATGACGCTTCTGTACCACTTGTAAAAATGTATTAGATAATGGTTCTCTCAAATTGTATTTACAGTACAGTTTGTCATAAAAACCAATCTGGAATGTTGAATAAATACCATACACAACTTAGAACAATATTTTCTTTATTGTGCTCATTTGTAACTCTTGTTTAGGGAGGCTACATCAATCATGAAACAAATTAGAGTATAAATATATATATATGCTTATTCCAATTAGAATGTTACTGTAGCATTGTTTATGTATGAAGATGTATATGCATACGACGTAGAAGGCCACAACTTAATTGTCACCCATTAGGGGTTGCGTGCAGTCTCAAGTCAAGGCATAGCTCACAGTTCTATATTTATAAATTAAATGGCTTTTTAATTCCCCTGAATTGTTGAATGAGTGAAATAACATAGCTTAATATTGTTTTTACCTGTACAGAGTATTAAGGACTTGTTGGGGAAATAGAAATCAAATGTCTGTGTACAAACCTATGCCTAGTTTTTGAAAGAAGCAACAGGATATATTTAAACCAGTAGACTCCTACACTGTTGATAAATTAAATAACATATTGTATGTGATTTTTTTGTTTAAACCTATGAACAACTAATGAGGGTGAAAGCCTATTCAATATAAGAACTGTGCTTCACAACTGTGTAGCAGACTGTGTACCAATACTGTAGTAAGGTCACTTTAAATTCATGTGGTCCTAGAGCGTTGGCTTTGTCTCATTTTAGTTTACCTTTATTTAACTAAGCAAGTCAGTTAAGAACAAAATCTTATTTTGAATGACTGCCTAGGAACAGTGGGTTAAATGCCTTGTTCAGGGTCAGAACAACAGATTTCTACCCTGTCAGCTCTGGGATTCAATCTTACAACCTTTCGGTTACAAGTCCAACGCTCTAACCCCTAGGCTACCTGCCGCCCCATAGCCAAACTCCTGCAAACATTAAAGCGCCAACTTTCCATTGCTTTTTTTAAAAAGAGGGACACCTTCAGGCACTAGGGGGGACACCGTGGTCACATCCCGTCCTCTGGTTGGGAGTGGGAGGACGGGATGTGGCTCTGCAGGAGAAGCACTACTGCAACAGCCTCTCTGGTACCCGTTTGCTTGGCTCAGAGCAGATTCCTCTCAATCGTTTGATCATTCTTTATTTGTGGTCATTTTTTTATCCTTCAACTCCCTTCTCTTGGTCTCGCTCTGACTTTCGCTCCCCAGCATGAGATTCTCCTCCTCGGTTCCTGGCACCTGGCTGGTATAGCTGAATGGCAGGCCGATCCTGATGCACAAGGGAACGAAATCGCTGTGGTTAAGAGACTAAAAAAAAATACACAAAACTATGAAGGAATGTGATCAGATCAACATAGGAAATCAGGAGAAAAGGGAACAAATGTAATAGAATATCCCAATTAACCCAATGAATTGATTGATTAGGAAAAATGCTTATTTGACTATATACTAAGAAAGACTGAAGTTATTACCTTGTTTCTTAAACAATCTCTTTTAGCTTTCTCCTCCCTCATGGTTTCTTCTGACTTTTTAGGCTTATCAGTATGGCCTGCGGAGTCCCCGGCATTCTCGCCCCTTCTCTTTTCCCAGACACGATCTTCTTTCTCCCTTTTCCCTTCTTCCTCTCGCTTTCTGTAGGAGTTCTCTCCATCGTGCCTTTCCCTCCTCCTTCGCCTATCCTCGTCTTGGCATCTGATGCGCTCCTTGTCTTTCTGACGCCGCTCCCTCTCTTTGTCTCGTTCGCGGTTTCTGTCCCTTTCTAGTTCACGCTCTCTGAAGTCTTTGTATCCATCTTCATCAGCTCTGAAAGACAAGAACATTTACATGAATACAATGTAAGCCTTTATGTTAAAGACCGGTAACATTAAAGAGATTAATGGTGATGACCCCTCACTTCCGTGATACCCTGTCCCCCCTGGTTTCGAAGTTTTGGCGTTTCGTCATATCAGGACACCCTGGAGCTCTGTCGTCTTTCATCTTGTCCTTCTCAGGTTTCTTTAACTTCTCCACATCATCTCCGTCTGGTTTTCTCAAGAGCTGAACGGAGAAAGAAAACAGATAAACATGAAAAGAGCAGTCTGTTATTCTGTATTATACACCTGTATTATAGTCAAGTAGTTTGACAGGATTTCTTCTCCTTTCCATACCTTGATTTTTGGCACCTCCTTCGCTTGGTCTTTATCCTTCTCGGAAGGTTTGTCTCCTTTCTTGAACTTCTCTGCTTCTTTGCGCTTTCTCCTGTCCTCCTCCCTCCACTTCCGACGTTCCTCGTCCCTCAGGCGCTTACGTTCGAGTTCTCGTCTCCTCCTTTCCTCTTTCTTTTCCTCACGGATTCTCTGACCATCAGCAGACAAAAGCCATATGAATAGTCTATCCAGCCTCATATCATGCAAGAACACAGCTAAAATATATAATTATTTCCTACAGGTGACACATACCTGTTTGTTCTTTAAGAAGTCCAAGAGGGGAGTCATTTTCTTAGCTGGGGGGGGGGGGTGGTAAAATCATGAAATACTGAAATATCCCTTTCACAGGGAACACTACTTGATTTCACATTGACACGCATCTAGAGTATTTCAACTGGCTTGGATGTCAACCAAATGTAACCAGAAAGTATGTTTACATACCTACTAGTTCCTTTGTTTTAGCCTCTATTTCCTCCAGTAGAGTCTCAGGGGTGGATGTAAACTTTTCATCATCCCCATTATAAATCTCCAGGAATTTCTTGTAATCAGCATCTAAAAGAACAAAGTGTCTCAGTGGGACTTTCGAGCTAGAGGATCTAAATGGTGTGCAATTGCAACCAACCATAAAATGCCTCATGTAAACATTCTCACCTTCATCTATTGTTCCACTTTTAGCATCCTTTTTCTTACTCCTTCTTTTGGCAATCTTTTGAAAAGGAGCAAATTCAACAATGGCTGGATACTCCTGCCCTGTTAAACAAAATACGCCACAGCATTAATTAACGCACAAGGCAATCAGAAGCTGCTGCAATAGCCTAGGCTAATATTGCATGGTTGTTATTAGTTCTAAGCTATTAGTGCTTTGAGGTTGGTTCAGTTAAATTATTTTAAAGAATCACGGTTTTCCATTTTGATTTTAATAAACAAACATTTTATGACATTAAATGCATTGTGAAATTCAATTATTTTAAATCTTTCAAAATGAGAGTTCCAAAGACAAAACCAAATTAACATTAAGTTGTCAAAACATTGAAAATATTCCACTGTCTTGTCAGGTCCACATTGGGTAGACATGAATAGAAAAGTAGGAAATAATAAAAAGATTTAGGTTGTGTATATTGTTTAGTTTTTATTTTATGACTATTATTTTTAATTCCTTAAAGTCATCATCTCATCTCAGCTCAAGCAGAAGCAGCCAGCCCCGACCATCTAATCTCTGTCTGTGCTCCACTTACTGTACTGTCTTTAGTCATCCTATTTAGCTAGGCTTGCCTGTAAGTATGCTGCAGAGCTGTCTGACGAAATCATTTTACAAGTGCTTTAAAGTAGATTAGACGTGCTTTCACGAACTGTCCATCTCCCTCGCCGTTGTGTACATTTCTCTCATGCGGTCTATGTTTATCTAACGTAGCAGGTGTAAGGATATCTGTCACCGTCTGAACCGGGGAGGAGGGGAGGGACAGGCGCAATGGATTATGGTCATTGTAATAAATTACCGCATTTCTGCGCTGAGCTAGGTTGAATATTTGCCTGATGAAAACTACAACTCCCTTCCACTCAGTGTCCCAAATAGTTTGACAATTTGTCTCATGAATTATTTGACTTCTCTCTAGAGAAACGCTACGTTGGGCTCACAAAAAAACAAAACGGAATTTAAATAATTTAACAGACGTCAGCCAATTAGTCGTTTAATAACCAGGAAAATCAATGTTGGTTTAATGCTCAACACTTAGATGTCAATATCTTATTGAAATTAAATGAATCACACCTCCATTATCAACGAACACATATCCATCAAACCGGTCTCTGAAAAGTACAATATCTTCCTGAATCTTGAAGTTGATGTATGCTCTGGCGAAGACATGGGGGTACATGCTGTATAGAAGAAAAACGAAGTAAGTAACCAGGGTACCAAATATGTGATTCTGACTGACAATCGTTCAGACTACGCACTACGCACCTGCTGTCATTGGAGAAAAATTCTAAGTAGTCCACTTCTGGAAGTGGCTGCAATTGTTCCTCCAGTTCCTCCTTGGTTATGCTTGGAGGCAGACGTCGGATAATGATCTGTGGCACTCAAATGTTAACTTATCAAGATAATATCCAAGCCAGATAGTTAAAATAGCAGATTCAGCCTCTAAGCGTTGGTTAACGGTAACTAGCTAGTTTAGCTGACTATAACAGGTTTACTAATTTAGACATATCGGTTAACGTTACTCTTCAATAGGCAACATTCAAAAGATAACTAGCTAACGAAGTTCAATTACAGGCTTATTACACCTGATCTACTAGCTAGCCAGCAATACAGGAGTATCTTGCCAGATTAAATCCGTGTAGCTAGCCATTTTGGTTTAGCGAGCCAACTACAATAGCCCGCGTAACGGTACCTTCGTCATTACTTCTTTCTTCTCCTGCTTTGGCTTCTCCATTTTTTCAATGTTTTCGCATTTTATCTCCATCCTTTTCTCCCTCTGACGAGTATTTTCTCTTCCGTCTTTCATATTTATGCCATAAACTTCAAGCAATCTGCAGACCTGTATAAACTTTTTTTAATTGCTTTGATTGCTAACTTGCTGCTAGCTCGGTTTCTATCGGTCAACAACAAAAACTGCTTGTTGATTTGCTGCTAGGAGAGACGTTCTGCGACACTTGAAAGTGTGTTGCGTCAGTGATGGTGTGGGGTGGTGTCCACTAGTTACCACAGCCACAAAGTAAAAATTGGCTATATCGTAAACATTTATGAAAACAAAAATTCGCTTGTTTGCCTAACCTAAAATTATCATTGTGGTTAGGTTTAGGTTTAAAATCTAAATTTAAGAAAAGGGGGCAACAATGTGGTTTACTTTGGCCACAAATATATACATATAATGTAAGACAGGATGCAAAGTACCAAGTAAATAACAGCAGTGTAGGTGTAAGTACACTGAACAATAATATGAACGCAGCATGCAACTATTTCATATAATGAAAATCAGTCAATTGAAATAAATTCATTAAGCCCTACTCTATGGATTTCACATGACTGGCAATACGTAGAATGTATGCACACATGACTGTAAGTCGCTTTGGATAAAAGCGTCTGCTAAATGGCATATATTATTTTTATTATTAATACAGATATGCATATGTTGGTCACAGATACCTTAAAAATAAGGGACGTGGATCAGAAAACCAGTCAATATATGGTGTGACCACCATTTTCCTCATGCAACTTGACACATCTCCTTCACATAGAGTTGATCAGGCTGTTGGTTGAGGCCTGTATCATGTTGTCCCACTCCTCTTCAATGGCTGTGTAGTTGTTGGATATTAACAGGAACAAACTGTGGTACATGTCGATTCAGAGCATCCCAAACAGGCTTAATGGGTAACATGTCTGGTGAGTATGCAGGCCAAGGAAGAACTGGGACATTTTCAGATTCCAGGAATTGTGTACAGATCCTTGTGACATGGGGCCATGCATTATCATGCATGAAGCACGAGGTGATGGAGGCGGATGAATGGCATGACAATGGGCCTCAGGATCTCGTCACGGTATCTCTGTGTATTCAAATTGCCAGCGATAAAATGCAATTGTGTTTGTTATCCGTAGCTTATGCCTGCCCACACCATAACCCCACCGCCACAAGGGGGCACTCTGTTCACAACGTTGACATCAACAAACCGCTCGCCCACAAGACGCCATACACGCTCTGCCATCTCCCCAGTACAGTTGAAACTGGGATTCATCCATGAAGGGCACACTTCTCCAGCGTGCCAGTGACCATTGAAGGTGAGCATTTGCCCACTGAAGTCAATTGCGACGCCGAACTGCAGTCAGGTCAAGACCCTGGTGAGGGCAGTGAGCACGCATATAAGCTTCCCTGAGACTGTTTCTGGCAGTTTGCGCAGAAATTCTTCATTGTGCAAACCCACAGTCTCATCAGCTGTCCGGGTGGCTGATCTCAGACGATCCCGCAGGTGAAAAAGCCGGAAAAAGCCGGATAACCAATGTTATGAATGAATGCAGTAGCTAGCTAAATATTAATTTTCAACTGGTTGAAGTTATACCATTAACTAGTTTTGTATACTAGTAGTAAATTAGCTGCGTTAACACTTATTATCTTTAATCTTTGCTTAGGAAAAGAGAATCGCCAGGGTTCCATACCAGTGGTATCTGATGGAGAGAGACAGACGAGTGTTTTATTTTAATTTTATTTTACCTTTATTTAACCAGGTAGGCAAGTTGAGAACAAGTTCTCATTTACATTTACCTGGCCAAGATAAAGCAAAGCAGTTCGACAGATACAACAACACAGAGTTACACATGGAGTAAAACAAACATACAGTCAAAAATACAGTATAAACAAGTCTAAATACAATGTGAGCAATGAGGTGAGAAGGTAGGTAAAGGCAAAAAAGGCCATGGTGGCAAAGTAAATATAATATAGCAAGTAAAACACTGGAATGGTAGTTTTGCAATGGAAGAATGTGCAAAGTAGAAATAAAAATAATGAGGTGCAAAGGAGCAAAATAAATAAATTAATTAAATACAGTTGGGAAAGAGGTAGTTGTTTGAGATAAATTATAGGTGGGCTATGTACAGGTGCAGTAATCTGTGAGCTGCTCTGACAGTTGGTGCTTACATAATAATACATAATACATATGGAATGATGTAGTACCCCCCAAAGTAGCCACTAAGTAGTTCTAAGTAGCCACCCTTTGCCAGCTTTGCACACTTTTGGGATTCTCTCAACCAGTTTCATGAGGTAGTTACCTGGAATGCTTTTCCAACAGTCTTGAAGGAGTTCCCACATATGCTGAGCACTTGTTGGCTGCTTTTACTTCACTCTGCGGTCCAACCCATCCCAAACCATCTAATTTGGGTTGAGGTCACATGAAAGTGGAGGCCAGGTCATCTGATGCAGCACTCCATCACTCCCCTTCTTGTTCAAATAGTCCTTACACAGCCTGGAAGTGTGTTTTGGGTCATTGTCCTGTTGAAAAACAATTGACAGTCCCACTAAGTGCAAACCAGATCACTGCAGAATGCTGTGGTAGCCATGCTGGTTAAGTGTGCCTTGGAATTCCAAATAAATCACTGACAGTGTCACCATCAAAGAACCATCACACCTCCTCCATGCTTCACGGTGGGAACTACACATGCTGAGATCATCCGTTCGCCTACTTGGCGTCTCACAAAGACACAGCGGTTGGACCCAAAAATCTCAAATTTGGACTCGTCAGACCAAATTACAGATTTCCATCGGTCTAATGTCCATTGCTCGTGTTTCTTGGCCCAAGCAAGTCACTTCTTATTGGTGTCTTTTAGAAGTGGTTTCTTTGCAGCAATTCGACCATGAAGGTCTGATTCACACAGTCTCCTGATTCACGCAGTCTCCAACAGTTGATGTTGAGATTTGTCTGTTACTTGAACTCTGTGAATAATTTATTTGGGCTGCAATCTGCGGTGCAGTTAATTGCCGATTTCTGAGGCTGGTAACTCTTATGAACTTGTCCTCTTCAGAAGACTCTGGGTCTTCCCTTCCTGTGGCGGTCCTCATGAGAGCCAGTTTCATCATAGCACTTGATGGTTTTTAAGACTGCACATTTTTTACATTTTCTGGATTGACTGACCTTCATGTCTTGAAGTAATGATGGACTGTCATTTCTCTTTGCTTATTTGAGCTGTTCTTGCCATAATATGGACTTGGTCTTTTACCAAATAGGGCTATATTCTGTGTACTAAACCTACCATGTCATAACACAACTGATTAGCTCAAACGCATTAAGAAGGAAAGAAATTCCACAAATGAGTTTTTAAGAAGGGACACCTGTTCATTGAAATGCATTCCAGGTGACTAGCTCATGAAACTGATTGAGAGAGTGCCAAGACTGCAAAGCTGTCATCAAGGCAAAGGGTGGATACTTTGAAGAATCTCAAATGTACAATATATTTAAATTTGTTTAACACTTTTTTTGGTCATTACATTATCGAGACGCATCCAATGCAAAAATTCTGATATCTCTAGCAGATGGATTTTGATGGGGATTTTTTTATTATGCTAGGTAAGTGTAGGCATACTACCTTTTTATAAGCACAATATATTTGTTTTGTCTTTTTAACATCAACGCACTCATCGATTTTGAGTTGATAAATGTAACTGCATTCAAGATGGGAAACTTTTGTGCAATGTCCATATGTAACCTACATATCGAGATATTAGTAGTTTTTGGATTGGTACCCCGGGAATGATCTAACAGCAGACATAAGGAGATGCAAAACGTTGTGTTACAGATGTAACCTTAGTTCTCTGCGTAGAGTAACGGACCGCCAAACGACCTATGAGAACTCATTCCCCTTTACACAATGTGAATGGACATGCTTAATATCAAAGATGTTTACTGTCTATTACAAAACTCAAACCCCATGGAGGTGGAGGAACAATATGAAAGCTTGGCGACCATTACTCTCCTCAGAGAACCAAGGTTACATCCATAACCCAAATTTCTCTTTTGTTTCGTAATGGTTTGCCAAACAACCTATGGGAGAGGCTGTACCAAAAGGGTTGTTCGGACAACAGAGTGGGATAACTCACTATTTAACTTAATCCAGATGAGCCCCTGGGACCGCCTTGAATCAAAAAATGATCAAATCAAATTTTATTTGTCACATATACACATGGTTAGCAGATGTTAATGCGAGTGTAGCGAAATGCTTGTGCTTCTAGTTGCAACAATGCAGTAATAACTAGAGGTCGACCGATTATGATTTTTCAATGCCGATACCGATTATTGGTTGACCCCCCCCCCCAAAAAAAGCTGATACCGAATTAATTACATTTGTATTTGTAATAATGACAATTACAACAATACTGAATGAACACGTATTTTAACTTAATATAATATATCAATAAAATCAATTTAGCCTCAAGTAAATAATGAAACATGTTCAATTTGGTTTAAATAATGCAAAAACAAAGTGTTGGAGAAGAAAGTAAAAGTGCAATATGTGCTATGTAAGAAAGCTAACGTTTCAGTTCCTTGCTCAGAACATGAGGACATATGAAAGCTGGTGGTTCCTTTTAACATGAGTCTTCATTATTCCCAGGTAAGAAGTTTTAGGTTGTAATTATTATAGGAATTATAGGACTATTTCCCTCTATACCATTTGTATTTCATTAACCTTTGACTATTGGATGTTCTTATAGGCACTTTAGTATTGCCAGTGTAACAGTATAGCTTCCGTCCCTCCTCGCTCCTCCCTGGGCTCGGACCAGGAACACAACGACAACAGCCACCATCGAAGCAGTGTGACCCATGCAGAGCAAAGTGTACAACTACTAGAAGGCTCAGAGCGAGTGACATTTGAAACGTTATTAGCGCGCGCTAACTAGCTAGCCATTTCACTTCGGTTACAGAGCCTCATCTCGGGAGTTGATAGGCTTGAAGTCATAAACAGCGCAATGCTTGACGCACAAAGAAGTGCTGCTGGCAAAACGCACAAAAGTGCTATTTTAATGACTTCTGCCTACCACCGCTCAGTCAGATACTTAGATACTTGTATGCTCAGTCAGATTATATGCAACGCAGGACACGCTAGATAATATCTAGTAATATCATCAACCTTGTGTAGTTAACTAGTGATTATGATTGATTGTTTTTTATAAGATAAGTTTAATGCTAGCTAGCAACTTAACTTGGCTTACTGCATTCATGTAACAGGCCTTGTGGAGTGCAACGAGAGAGAGGCAGGTCGTTATTGCGTTGGACTAGTTAACTGTAAGGTTGCAAGATAGATCCCCCGAGGTGACAAGGTGAAAATCTGTCGTTCTGCCCCCGAACGAGGCAGTTAACCCACCGTTCCTAGGCCGTCATTGAAAATAAGAATGTGTTCTTAACTGACTTTGTATTTCTGTGTTTGGCCTGGTATGGTTCCCAATCAGAGGCAGCTGTCTATCGTTGTTTCTGAGAACCATACTTAGGTAGCCTGTTCCCACCTGTGTTTGTGGGTAGTTGTTTTCTGTTTTTGTGTCTGCACCAGACAGAACTGTTTCAGTTTTGTTCATTCGCTTTGTTGTTTTATTATTCAGTGTTCAGTTCAAAATTGAAAGATGATCACGTACCATGCTGCACCTTGGTCCTCACCTTCTTCCACCAACGGCCGTTACAGCAGAGCTGTTGAATACACTCACTTTTTTACAGGAATCCCTACATGCCACACAACTACGGCAGCAGGGGTAGAAGCCCGTCACAACATCCAGTCTTCCATCATTTTTTCACGGAGGGACATTCGTGTCTGCCCGAATAATGAAGTCCCTGACATTCCTGGCCCTGTAGTGTGAAAAGAGAGGAGGGTCAGAGAAAATATTTTGGCAAGAAGGATCAGCCATGAGCATATTCCATTGTTTCTTAATCTCTCCCTTGATGTCATCACTCAAAGGAGAATATGTAGTGGTACAGACACATGAATGGGTTTTCTTACTTTTATTCCTTCTGGTTGAGGTCTCATCAATGGTACACTTTCTTGCAATATGATTTTTTAAAGAAACATCCTTATTTTGCATTCAAGCCTCAGTTTTGGATTTATTCCTTTTTTTGACAGTGCGGGTCTTCATTTCTTCCAACCTCCTTGTATCCACCACAGGATGCAACATAATATAATTACCCAACAGGGTAGAACAGAATTTAAACGGTGTTATACTACCGTATTCACAAGCAAGCTGAAAGCTTGAACTTACAACATGAGGCTTCAATTGGGTTCAACAGCACGAAGAGTGGAAGGCCTCTGTAAAAATTGTTGTGCGTAGGCTTGTGTTAGAGTGCGTAACACCAATTTGTTGGCCGTTGACATTTTCCAGCTGGAAAAGTGGTGCTCAAGGAAATGGTGTTGAGTTAGAGAGTCGGTCCCATTAGGGTCGAGTCTCTGTGTGCTGGGGTGTAGAGGGGATGCGGCCTGCATCTTGGGCAATGCTGCACTCCACCTGTTCCGGTAGGGCTGAGAGTGTCTGTTCCTCCACTCCTGAGCAGGTGCAGCGTGAATCTGAGCCTGGTTTCTTGGCATCCCATTTGGGGCCCTGGGACAAGAGTAATGGTTTGCTGGCTGATGCAATGAGGCTGTGAAGCCCAGTCTGTGCTTCTATGTCCTCATTCGACACTTGGGAGGACATGGGCCGCTGCTGGGCCCAATATCTGACCAGGTGATATGGAGTGGAATCTAGGAGTGGAAACCATCTAAGCATTGCCCTGAAGCAATTGGATGAATGGGTCTGTAACTGTAGACAGTTATTTCATGGTCTCAACATCATCATCTGCGTAGAGGTGTTCCTTCAGCTCTTTGTGATAGAAGGTCAGAATCGCTGCTGAATTGCTAAGCCTAGTGGCTGAAGCAGTGCTGTAATGTGTCCTGCGCAGGAAGCAATCTGCATCATTTGTTAGGCAACTCTTGGTCTGAACTTTGACGGAGAGAAGAATGGAAGCAAATGATTCGTCCATACGGGGGAAATGGCCAAAACCATTCTCATCTGCACCATGAACTATGTCAGATCGAGAGCATATGCTTGGCATGGCAGGAGTTCTGTCATTTGACATGCTCCAAGTGTCTTTGAACAATGGGGTGGATGTTTCAGTCTTTTAAGAACTGAATTTATGAAACTTGTATGCGGATGCCATGGCAATAGTGCATGTTCCACGTCGAGGTTCCTGCTTTCCCTCTCAAAGATTTCAGACAAAGATATTTTTGGCAAACTCCAAGCGGGCTGTCATGTGCAGTTTACTGAGGAGTAGCTTCCATCTGGCAACTCTACCATAAAGGCCTAATTGGTGGAGTGCTGCAGAGATGGTTGTCCTTCTGGAAGGTTCTCCCATCTCCACAGAGGAACTCTGGAGCTCTTTCCATAGGGTTCTTGGTCACCTCTCAGAATACTTTCCAAATGCACTGTATGTTAGCATATTTTGTGAACAAAAATACAGTTTTAAAGTCGCACACAATGTATGAACCTACTAGAACCGCAGCAGGCCAAGCCTGGGTGGGTGCAGCAGGCTCCTGGGTGTGCAGACTTCTGTTCCAGCCCAGCACTAACACACATGATTCAATGTGTCAAACCTAATGAGTTAAATATCAAGAGTGCTATTGCTGGGATGTAACAGAAGGCTGCTCCCCCCATAGATCAGGGATCAGTGGAGCAAGGTTAGCCACCTATGATAGACCTTTTTTTTGTTCACCTGAAATGTTGCTTTATTAATAATAGCCTAGTTGTTACTAAAATGTCTAACCTTTACAGATGATTAGTGGACAAGTTGAATCAGGTGTGTTTGTCCGGAGCTACAATAAACCGTACAGTTGGGGGTACTCGAGGATCGGAGTTGGGAACCACTGGCCTACAGTCTGATGGCATTTGCAATGCACCCCTTGACATTGTGCAGCTGAATCAGAGAATAGCTTAACTCACACATTGTTTACATATTGTTCAGCTATATGTTCTTCATTTAAAAACGACACCAGTAGACCACAAGAGGTTGGTGGCACTTTAATTCGGAAGGACAGGGGAGGACAGGGTGGAGCTCAATCAGGGGAATTGTGTCAAATACATCAAACACATGGTTTGATGCCATTCCATTCGCTCCATTCCAGACATTATTACGAGCCGTCTTCCCCTCAGCAGCCTCCACTGCAATAGACAATGTACAGTAGATGTGGCTAATCATTATACTGGATTTTGTACATGCCTTGTGATGACATAATTGTTTAGAGCAATTCCAACGCTTGTAATGTAGGTAAAATGTATGGAAGTAGGTGATGGGATCCTTAGTTTAAAACATACACAAGTTCTGAGTGGCACTTGGAGGTGCTACTGTAATAATGAACATGGTTTGCCTAAGACTACCACAACAATTATATTGTCTATGCTAAATGTGTTTAAATTGTCAAAGAAAGAAAGTTAGGCTTATAAGAAAAAAAAAATATTCAATGGGGCTAGGCAAAGCAGAGATACTTTTCATTTCACCCATACAATAATATAGCCTATCATTAAAGTACAGCATGTTCACAATATCAAACATTTTGTCGTGATGACAAGGTGAAGGTGCTCTCCACTCAAATGGCACAACAGAATCATTCAGATAGTCCAAGCTGTGGGAAGTCTCGTTTCATATCTGGAAAAGAACAAGGTAGAAGTACAAACGGATGCTGCTGCAGCATTGCTCATCTTCACAGGGGGAATCCAGTCGACATGGGTGTCTTGATAGAGATTAGCTGGTGAACCTATAGTAGTACATAAACAAATTAAAAGTACTCCTGATGTTGGAATATTACTTCTTCAGGTAACCTATACCACCAGGGCACTGGTTTGGTTGTGTTTAATTAATTCAGGTGTTTATGTTATGCAGGTGAATGAGGACCCAAAAGCGACTTGGCGAAAACAGAGTTTTTAATCCAGTAAAGTTAGTTTACAAACAAAAGGCATAATACTACTCGTAATGACGAGAACAGACTGGAGACTTGATCAAGAACTGCAGGTTGCCTCGGGAAGGCACTTGAACGTAGCAGACTCAGACACCTGCTCACCACGCAGCATCTGAGGGAAACACGACACGACAGGGCAATACATAGACACAGCACGGTGAATAATAGACAAGGATCCGACAGGGCAGGAACGGAAAACAAGGAGAGAAATAGGGACTCTAATCAGGGAAAAGGATCGGGAACAGGTGTGGGAAGACTAAATGATTGATTAGGGGAATAGGAACAGCTGGGAGCAGGAACGGAACGATAGAGAGAAGAGAGAGCGAGAGAGTGAGAGAGGGAGGGGGAGAGAGAGGGATAGAAAGAGGGAAAGAACCTAATAAGACCAGCAGAGGGAAACGAATAGAAGGGGAAGCACAGGGACAAGACATGATAATCAATGACAAAACATGACAGTACCCCCCCACTCACCGAGCGCCTCCTGGCGCACTCGAGGAGGAACCCTGGCGGCAACGGAGGAAATCATCAATAAGCGAACGGTCCAGCACGTCCCGAGACGGAACCCAACTCCTCTCCTCAGGACCGTAACCCTCCCAATCCACTAAGTATTGGTGACCCCGTCCCGAGAACGCATGTCCATGATCTTACGTACCTTGTAAATAGGTGCGCTCTCGACAAGGACGGGAGGGGGGAGGGAAGACGAACGGGGGTGCGAAGAAAGGGCTTGACACAGGAGACATGGAAGACAGGATGGACGCGACGAAGATGTCGCGGAAGAAGCAGTCGCACAGCGACAGGATTGACGACCTGGGAGACACGGAACGGACCAATGAACCGCGGAGTCAACTTACGAGAAGCTGTCGTAAGAGGAAGGTTGCGAGTGGAAAGCCACACTCTCTGGCCGCAACAATACCTTGGACTCTTAATCCTGCGTTTATTGGCGGCTCTCACAGTCTGTGCCCTGTAACGGCAAAGTGCAGACCTCACCCTCCTCCAGGTGCGCTCACAACGTTGGACAAACGCTTGAGCGGAGGGAACGCTGGACTCGGCAAGCTGGGATGAGAACAGAGGAGGCTGGTAACCCAGACTACTCTGAAACGGAGATAACCCGGTAGCAGACGAAGGAAGCGAGTTGTGAGCGTATTCTGCCCAGGGGAGCTGTTCTGCCCAAGACGCAGGGTTTCTGAAAGAAAGGCTGCGTAGTATGCGACCAATCGTCTGATTGGCCCTCTCTGCTTGACCGTTAGACTGGGGATGAAACCCGGAAGAGAGACTGACGGACGCACCAATCAAACGACAGAACTCCCTCCAAAACTGTGACGTGAATTGCGGGCCTCTGTCTGAAACGGCGTCTAACGGGAGGCCATGAATTCTGAACACATTCTCGATGATGATTTGTGCCGTCTCCTTAGCGGAAGGAAGTTTAGCGAGGGGAATGAAATGTGCCGCCTTAGAGAACCTATCGACAACCGTAAGAATCACAGTCTTCCCCGCAGACAAAGGCAGACCGGTAATGAAGTCTAGGGCGATGTGAGACCATGGTCGAGAAGGAATGGGGAGCGGTCTGAGACGACCAGCAGGAGGAGAGTTACCCGACTTAGTCTGCGCGCAGTCCGAACAAGCAGCCACGAAACGGCGCGTGTCACGCTCCTGAGTCGGCCACCAAAAGCGCTGGCGAATAGACGCAAGAGTGCCTCGAACACCGGGATGACCAGCTAACTTGGCAGAGTGAGCCCACTGAAGAACAGCCAGACGAGTGGAAACAGGAACGAAAAGGAGGTTACTAGGACAAGCGCGTGGCGACGCAGTGTGCGTGAGTGCTTGCTTAACCTGTCTTTCAATTCCCCAGACTGTCAACCCGACAACACGCCCATAAGGAAGAATCCCCTCGGGATCAGTAGAAGCCACAGAAGAACTAAACAGACGGGATAAGGCATCAGGCTTGGTGTTTTTGCTACCCGGACGGTAAGAAATCACAAACTCAAAACGAGCGAAAAACAACGCCCAACGAGCTTGACGGGCATTAAGTCGTTTGGCAGAACGGATGTACTCAAGGTTCTTATGGTCTGTCCAAACGACAAAAGGAACGGTCGCCCCCTCCAACCACTGTCGCCATTCGCCTAGGGCTAAGCGGATGGCGAGCAGTTCACGGTTACCCACATCATAGTTGCGCTCAGATGGCGACAGGCGATGAGAAAAATAAGCGCAAGGATGAACCTTATCGTCAGACTGGAAGCGCTGGGATAGAATGGCTCCCACGCCTACCTCTGAAGCGTCAACCTCGACAATGAATTGTCTAGTGACGTCAGGAGTAACGAGGATAGGAGCGGACGTAAAACGTTCTTTTAGAAGATCAAAAGCTCCCTGGGCGGAACCGGACCACTTAAAACACGTCTTGACAGAAGTAAGAGCTGTGAGAGGGGCAGCAACTTGACCGAAATTACGAATGAAACGCCGATAGAAATTAGCGAAACCTAAAAAGCGCTGCAACTCGACACGTGACCTTGGAACGGGCCAATCACTGACAGCTTGGACCTTAGCGGAATCCATATGAATGCCTTCAGCGGAAATAACGGAACCGAGAAAAGTAACGGAGGAGACATGAAAAGAGCACTTCTCAGCCTTTACGTAGAGACAATTCTCTAAAAGGCGCTGTAGAACACGTCGAACGTGCTGAACATGAATCTCGAGTGACGGTGAAAAAATCAGGATATCGTCAAGATAGACAAAAACAAAGATGTTCAGCATGTCTCTCAGAACATCATTAACTAATGCCTGAAAAACAGCTGGCGCATTGGCGAGACCAAACGGCAGAACCCGGTACTCAAAATGCCCTAACAGAGTGTTAAACGCCGTTTTCCACTCGTCCCCCTCTCTGATGCGCACGAGATGGTAAGCGTTACGAAGGTCCAACTTAGTAAAGCACCTGGCTCCCTGCAGAATCTCGAAGGCTGATGACATAAGGGGAAGCGGATAACGATTCTTAACCGTTATGTCATTCAGCCCTCGATAATCCACGCAGGGGCGCAGAGTACCGTCCTTCTTCTTAACAAAAAAGAACCCCGCCCCGGCCGGAGAGGAAGAAGGCACTATGGTACTGGCGTCAAGAGACACAGATAAATAATCCTCGAGAGCCTTACGTTCGGGAGCCGACAGAGAGTATAGTCTACCCCGAGGAGGAGTGGTCCCCGGAAGGAGATCAATACTACAATCATACGACCGGTGAGGAGGAAGGGAGTTGGCTCGGGACCGACTGAAGACCGTGCGCAGATCATGATATTCCTCTGGCACTCCTGTCAAATCGCCAGGTTCCTCCTGAGAAGTGGGGACAGAAGAAATGGGAGGGATGGCAGACATTAAACACTTCACATGACAAGAAACGTTCCAGGATAGGATAGAATTACTAGACCAATTAATAGAAGGATTATGACATACTAGCCAGGGATGACCCAAAACAACAGGTGTAAAAGGTGAACGAAAAATCAAAAAAGAAATAGTCTCACTGTGGTTACCAGATACTGTGAGAGTTAAAGGTAGTGTCTCAAATCTGATACTGGGAAGATGACTACCATCTAAGGCAAACATGGGCGTAGGCTTGTCTAACTGTCTGAAAGGAATGTCATGTTTCCGAGCCCATGCTTCGTCCATGAAACAACCCTCAGCCCCAGAGTCAATCAAGGCACTGCATGTAGCACCCGAACCGGTCCAGCGTAGATGGACCGACATAGTAGTACAGGATCTAGATGAAGAGACCTGAGTAGTAGCGCTCACCAGTAGCCCTCCGCTTACTGATGAGCTCTGGCCTTTACTGGACATGAATTGACAAAATGTCCATCAAATCCGCAATAGAGGCACAGGCGGTTGGTGATCCTCCGTTCCCTCTCCTTGGTCGAGATGCGAATACCTCCCAGCTGCATGGGCTCAGTCTCTGAGCCAGAGGAGGGAGATGGTTGCGATGCGGAGCAGGGAAACACCGTTGACGCGAGCTCTCTTCCACGAGCTTGGTGACGAAGATCTACCCGTCGTTCTATGCGGATGGCGAGAGCAATCAAAGAGTCCACACTGGAAGGAACCTCCCGAGAGAGAATCTCATCTTTGACCACTGCGTGGAGTCCCTCCAGAAAACGAGCGAGCAGCGCCGGCTCGTTCCAGTCACTAGAGGCAGCAAGAGTGCGAAACTCTATAGAGTAATCCGTTATGGATCGATCACCTTGGCATAGGGAAGCCAGGGCCCTAGAAGCCTCCCTACCAAAAACTGAACGGTCAAAAACCCGAATCATCTCCTCTTTAAAGTTCTGGTAATTGTTAGAACAATCAGCCCTTGCCTCCCAGATAGCTGTGCCCCACTCTCGAGCCCGGCCAGTAAGGAGTGAAATGACGTAAGCAACCCGAGCTCTCTCGCTAGAGTATGTGTTGGGTTGGAGAGAGAACACAATATCACACTGGGTGAGAAAGGAGCGGCACTCCGTGGGCTGCCCGGAGTAGCAAGGTGGGTTATTAACCCTAGGTTCCGGAGGCTCGGCAGGCCAGGAAGTAACAGGTGGCACGAGACGAAGACTCTGGAACTGTCCAGAGAGGTCGGAAACCTGAGCGGCCAGGTTCTCCACGGCATGGCGAGCAGCAGACAATTCCTGCTCGTGTCTGCCGAGCATGGCTCCTTGGATCTCGACGGCAGTGTTACGAGCATCTGTAGTCGCTGGGTCCATTCCTTGGTCGGATCCTTCTGTTATGCAGGTGAATGAGGACCCAAAAGCGACTTGGCGAAAACAGAGTTTTTAATCCAGTAAAGTTACTTTACAAACAAAAGGCATAATACTACTCGTAATGACGAGAACAGACTGGAGACTTGATCAAGAACTGCAGGTTGCCTCGGGAAGGCACTTGAACGTAGCAGACTCAGACACCTGCTCACCACGCAGCATCTGAGGGAAACACGACACGACAGGGCAATACATAGACACAGCACGGTGAATAATAGACAAGGATCCGACAGGGCAGGAACGGAAAACAAGGAGAGAAATAGGGACTCTAATCAGGGAAAAGGATCGGGAACAGGTGTGGGAAGACTAAATGATTGATTAGGGGAATAGGAACAGCTGGGAGCAGGAACGGAACGATAGAGAGAAGAGAGAGCGAGAGAGTGAGAGAGGGAGGGGGAGAGAGAGGGATAGAAAGAGGGAAAGAACCTAATAAGACCAGCAGAGGGAAACGAATAGAAGGGGAAGCACAGGGACAAGACATGATAATCAATGACAAAACATGACAGTTTAAGTGTCATATAAAGTTTACATCTATTGTTGGGCTGGAACAACCAAAAGTCAACACAGCAGGTTGTCCATCCCATTGAGGCCTTTGGCCTATGTCCATACATTTTCCCTCCTTTTATGAAAACATTTCTCAACAAATTATCATTGGGTTATTATATGAATACATGATAACTACAGTGTTTTTTGGACAATAATGTCCTCTAGGTGGGAAACAGGAGACAAAGGGCTGTGAGACATGGGTTTGATCCTAGACACATGAAAAGTGGGATGTATACAGAAGATGAACAGCAGAGGGGCTAATGATCTTGAAGATTAGGATAGGGCTGATAAACCGGGGGGAAAGTTTGCGGGACTCCACCCAGAGGGGCAGATCTCGGGTGGACAGCCATACCCTCTGCCCGAGATGATACCGGGGAGCCGGGGTCTGGTGGCGGTCCACTTGTCGTTGATACCTGGAGGTGGTCTTGAGAAGAGCCGACCGGGCTCTCTTCCAGGTACGACGATAGTGGCGGACAAACATCTGTTCCAAGGGTATGCCAACCTCTTCCTCTCCGCAGAACACCTTCCAGAACCAAGACGAGAACTAAGGACCCTTATCGGAGACCATGTTCACTAGGAGTCCATGAATCCGGAAGACGTGCTGCACCATGAGCTGGGCCGTCTTGTTGGCAAAGGGTAGCTTGGGGAAAGGAATTATGTGTGCGGCTTTGGAAAACCGGTCCCCTACTGTCAGGATGGCGGTGTAGCCATCAGACGGGGGGGAGACCCATGAGAAAGTTCAGGGATATGTGAGACCAGGGACAGTGAGGAACAGTTAGAGATTGAAGGAGACCAGCCTGAGCTTGCCGGGGAGTCTTGTTCTGCACACAGATCATGCATGTGGCGAAGAATGCGGAGACGTTCAGAACCATGGTAGGCCACCAAAAGTGTTGTCGCACAAAGGCCAGGGTCCGACGGGATTCCGGGTGGCAGGCAAGCTTGGAGGAGTGGGCACACTCCAAAACCTAGGAGCGAACAGCATCAGGAACAAACAGCCGGTTATTAGCCCCCCCCCCCCCCCCCCCCCCCCCCCCCCAATAGCCTTGGTCTCCGGACCTGACAGAGAGTACAGTCATCGCCGGGCCAGAGTGGTGCCTGGGAGAAAGTCGATCCCACAGTCATAGGGTCAGTGTGGCGGAAGCGAAGTGGCCCGGGCCTTACTGAACACCTCCCAGAGGTCCTGGTACTCCGCAAGAATTGCAGAGAGATCCGGAACAACTTCTGAGCCCCCAGGAATACGTCCCAGGGCAGGCTGCACTGACTTCTGGCAATGAGCGTGGCAGAATGGACTCCAGCCCATGATGGCACCAGCAGACCAGTCAATAAGGGGATTGTGTTGCTGGAGCCAAGAGAATCCCAATACCACTGGAATGTGAGGAGACTTAATAATTAGGAATGGGATCATCTCGCTGTGGTTCCCTGACACACTTATGTTGATGGGGGTGGTATTGTGGGTGACCAGGCCTATAGAGCGCCCGTCCAGCACTCTAACATCCATGGGAATGGAGAGGGGCTGAGTAGGGATGCCCAGCTCTGATGGCAAATCAAATCAAATCAAATTGTATTTGTCACATACAGATGGTTAGCAGATGTTAATGCGAGTGTAGCGAAATGCGTGTGCTTCTAGTTCTGACAATGCAGTAATAACCAACAAGTAATCTAACTAACAATTCCAAAACTACTGTCTTATACACAGTGTAAGGGGATAAAGAATATGTACATAAAGATATATGAATGAGTCATGGTACAGAGCAGCATAGGCAAGATACAGTAGATGGTATCGAGTACAGTATATACATATGAGATGAGTATGTAAACAAAGTGGCATATTTAAAGTGGCTACTGATACATACATGTATTACGTAAGGATGCAGTAGATGATATAGAGTACAGTATATACGTATGCATATGAGATGAATAATGTAGGGTATGTAACATTATATTAGGTAGCATTGTTTAAAGTGGCTAGTGATATATTTTACATAATTTCCCATCAATTCCCATTATTAAAGTGGCTGGAGTTGAGTCAGTGTCAGTGTGTTGGCAGCAGCCACTCAATGTTAGTGGTGGCTGTTTAACAGTCTGATGGCCTTGAGATAAAAGCTGTTTTTCAGTCTCTCGGTCCCAGCTTTGATGCACCTGTACTGACTTCGCCTTCTGGATGATAGCGGGGTGAACAGGCAGTGGCTTGGGTGGTTGTTGTCCTTGATGATCTTTATGGCCTTCCTGTAACATCGGGTGGTGTAGGTGTCCTGGAGGACAGGTAGTTTGCCCCCGGTGATGTGTTTTGCAGACCTCACTACCCTCTGGAGAGTCTTACGGTTGTGGGCGGAGCAGTTGCCGTACCAGGCGGTGATACAGCCCGCCAGGATGCTCTCGATTGTGCATCTGTAGAAGTTTGTGAGTGCTTTTGGTGACAAGCCAAATTTCTTCAGCCTCCTGAGGTTGAAGATGCGCTGCTGCGCCTTCTTCACGATGCTGTCTGTGTGAGTGGACCAATTCAGTTTGTCTGTGATGTGTATGCCGAGGAACTTAAAACTTACTACCCTCTCCACTACTGTTCCATCGATGTGGATAGGGGGGTGTTCCCTCTGCTGTTTCCTGAAGTCCACAATCATCTCCTTAGTTTTGTTGACGTTGAGTGTGAGGTTATTTTCCTGACACCACACTCCGAGGCCCACACCTTCTCCCTGTAGGCCGTCTCGTCGTTGTTGGTAATCAAGCCTACCACTGTTGTGTCGTCCGCAAACTTGATGATTGAGTTGGAGGCGTGCGTGGCCACGCAGTCGTGGGTGAACAGGGAGTACAGGAGAGGGCTCAGAACGCACCCTTGTGGGGCCCAAGTGTTGAGGATCAGCGGGGTGGAGATGTTGTTGCCTACCTTCACCACCTGGGGGCGGCCCGTCAGGAAGTCCAGTACCCAGTTGCACAGGGCGGGGTCGAGACCCAGGGTCTAGGGTGGAGGTGATATGGTCCTTGACTAGTCTCTCAAAGCACTTCATGATGACGGAAGTGAGTGCTACGGGGCGGTAGTCGTTTGGCCCTCTTGAAGCATGTGGGAACAGCAGACTGGTATAGGGATTGATTGAATATGTCCGTAACCACACCGGCCAGCTGGTCTGCGCATGCTCTGAGGGCGCGGCTGGGAATGCCGTCTGGGCCTGCAGCCTTGCGAGGGTTAACACGTTTAAATTTCTTACTCAACTCGGCTGCAGTGAAGGAGAGTCCGCATGTTTTCGTTGCAGGCTGTGTCAGTGACACTGTATTGTCCTCAAAGCGGGCAAAAAAGTTATTTAGTCTGCCTGGGAGCAAGAGATCCTGGTCCGTGACGGGGCTGGTTTTCTTTTTGTAATCCGTGATTGACTGTAGACCCTGCCACATACCTCTTGTGTCTGAGCCGTTGAATTGAGATTCTACTTTGTCTCTATACTGACGCTTAGCTTGTTTGATAGCCTTGCGGAGGGAATAGCTGCACTGTTTGTAGTCGGTCATGTTACCAGTCACCTTGCCCTGATTAAAAGCAGTGGTTCGCGCTTTCAGTTTCACGCGAATGCTGCCATCAATCCACGGTTTCTGGTTAGGGAATGTTTTAATCGTTGCTATGGGAACGACATCTTCAACGCACGTTCTAATGAACTCGCACTCCGAGTCAGCGTATTCGTCAATGTTGTTATCTGACGCAATACGAAACATATCCCAGTCCACGTGATGGAAGCAGTCTTGGAGTGTGGAGTCAGCTTGGTCGGACCAGCGTTGGACAGACCTCAGCGTGGGAGCTTCTTGTTTTAGTTTCTGTCTGTAGGCAGGGATCAACTAAATGGAGTCGTGGTCAGCTTTTCCGAAAGGAGGGCGGGGCAGGGCCTTATATGCGTCGCGGAAGTTAGAGTAACAATGATCCAAGGTTTTTCCACCCCTGGTTGCGCAATCGATATGCTGATAAAATTTAGGGAGTCTTGTTTTCAGATTAGCCTTGTTAAAATCCCCAGCTACAATTAATGCAGCCTCCGGATACATGGATTCCAGTTTGCAAAGAGTCAAATAAAGTTCGTTCAGAGCCATCGATGTGTCTGCTTGGGGGGGAATATATACGGCTGTGATTATAATCGAAGAGAATTCTCTTGGTAGATAATGCGGTCGACATTTGATTGTGAGGAATTCTAAATCAGGTGAACAGAAGGATTTGAGTTCCTGTATGTTTCTTTCATCACACCATGTCTCGTTAGCCATAAGGCATACGCCCCCGCCCCTCTTCTTACCAGAAAGATGTTTGTTTCTGTCGGCGCGATGCGTGGATAAACCCGCTGGCTGCACCGCCTCCGATAGCGTCTCTCCAGTGAGCCATGTTTCCGTGAAGCAAAGAACGTTACAGTCTCTGATGTCCCCCTGGAATGCTACCCTTGCTCGGATTTCATCAACCTTGTTGTCAAGAGACTGGACATTGGCGAGAAGAATGCTAGGGAGTGCACGATGTGCCCGTCTCCGGAGTCTGACCAGAAGACCGCCTCGTTTACCTCTTTTACGGAGTTGTTTTTTTGGGTCGCCGCATGGGATCCATTCCGTTGTCCTGGTTGAAAGGCAGAACACAGGATCCTCGTCGCAAAAATAATATTCTTGGTCGTACTGATGGTGAGTTGACGCTGATCTTATATTCAGTAGTTCTTTTCGACTGTATGTAATGAAACCTAAGATGACCTGGGGTACTAATGTAAGGGTAGCGTCCAAAGAACTCTCATCAGCCCCAGAGTCGATGAGTACCCGGAGAGATTTCGACAGGTTCCACCCCGAGCAGGATGGCATGGAAAGGGGTGCGGGTAAGGGGAGAGGAAAAGTTCTCCGTATGGCCCACCAGCGTACTCACCCCTTCTTGATGAGCCTGGGTTGTTAATAGGCAGGTAGATATGAAATGTCTTGTAGCTCCACAATATAGGCAGCTCTAGGTGTGAAATCGGCGTAAGCACTCAGCCGGAGTCAATCCAGGTGCATAGGACTCTGAAGGAGGTGAGTAGGCAGCCCTCTGTGATTCCCGAGAGAACTCGGGTTACGTTGAGTTCACTCGCACATGTAGACTTCAGGGGTTTCTGGGATTCTTCGGAGGCGAGGTGTGAATCAAGGGCAAGCGAGGGAAACCGGGCACAAATTCCGGGCTGCCCGAGAGCTGCCCCTGGAACTTGATTTCCTCATAGATTTGACAATCCGGATCGATGGCTGGCTTTGAGATCATAGGAGGGAATCTGTGCCCGGTTTCCTTCGCTTGCTCTTGATTCCCACCTCGCCTGCGAGCTCATTTTTGATCACCACCGATAATCCGTGAAGGGACATGTCGAACAATGCTTCTGGGCTCCAGGCACTCTCAGCTATCATCGAGTGGTCCGAGGGGAATGAAGAAGGATGTAGCTCGAAAATTAGTCTGCACTGGAAGAGAAAAGCCCGGCAGGTTCCGGAATCTCCAGCAAAGTACTCCGGAGGTGCTATGCGGGGTTCTTGGGACACTGGGGTAGGCTGGGAGATTACGGGTGTGACCCACTGCCTAGTGGGGATTACAAAAAATTGATTCAGCAATGTATCGTAAGCCTGGTCATGGCGTTCATCCAGGGTGTGGAGTCCCTCAATAAGACATTGCAGTAACTCCTAGTGTCCTCAAATGGTGGATCCTTGCAGGGAGACAACATTGTGGAGCTGGTCTGAGTCTGCTGGGTCAGTCATGGCCAGTTCGTACCATCAGAACTCAGGTTAAGACCCAGGTGCAGACAGCTAGAGTTACATATGTTTATTGACCCAAACAGGGGGCAGGCAAAAGACAGGTCATAGGCAGGCAGAGGTCTGTAATCCAGGACAGAGTCAAAAATGTACAGAACAGCAGACAGGCTTGGGGTCAGGACAGGCAAGGTGCATTTTTATGGTGAAAAAATTGCTTCCCAAAACTTGAAACTTACGCGACACATGATAAGACTACAAACTACTGTACAGTTGAAGTTGGAAGTTTACATACACTTAGGTTGGAGTCATTAAAACTAATTTTTCAAATTTCTTGTTAACAAACTATAGTACCAACATCCACAGTAAAACGACTCCTATATCGACATAACCTGAAAGGCACACGAGGACAAAGATCGCACCTTTTGGAGAAATGTCCTCTGGTCTGATGAAACAAAAATAGAACTGTTTGGCCATAATGACCATCGTTATGTTTGGAGGACAAAGGGGAGGCTTGCAAGCCGAAGAACACCATCCCAACCGTGAAGCACGGGGGTGGCAGCATCATGTTGTGGGGATGCTTGCTGCAGGAGGGACTGGTGCACTTCACAAAATAGATGGCACCATGAGGGGGGGATTATGTGTATATATTGAAGCAACATCTCAAGACATCAGTCAGGAAGTTAAAGCTTGGTCGCAAATGGGTCTTCCAAATGGACAATGACCCCAAGCCTACTTCCAAAGTTGTGGCAAAATGGCTTAAATACAACAAAGTCAAGGTATTGGAGTGGCCATCACAAAACCCTGACCTCAATCCTATAGAAAATTTGTGGGCAGAACTGGAAAAAGTGTGTGCGAGCAAGGAGGCCTACAAACCTGACACAGTTACAGTAGCTCTTTCAAGGAGGAATGGGCCAAAATTCACCCAACTTATTCTGGGAAGCTTATGGAAGGCTACCTGAAACGTTTGATCCAAGTTAAACAATTTAAAGGCAATGCTACCAAATACTAATTGAGTTTATGTAAACTTCTGACCCACTGGGATGAAAGAAGTAAAAGCTGAAATATATCATTCTCTCTACTATTATTCTGACATTTCACATTCTTAAAATAAAGTGGTGATCCTAACTGACCTAAGACAGGGAATTTTTACTAGGATTAAATGTAAAATGTAAAATGTAAATGAAAAACTGAGTTTAAATGTATTTGGCTAAGGTGTATGTAAAATTCCGACTTCAACTGTATCTAGCTAGCTAATGTTGGCTAACTTACTGTAGTTTTGTTGTTTACACCTGGTTAGCATAACAGCTAAACTAAACTCAAAATTGATTGGACTTGACTTACCAGTGCTGAAATGATCGTAGCAGACCCTTTACTGACAGCTGTCTGCGTCCATGTTGACGGGCGAAAAGGTTTCTTTGCTTTTCTGACAGGTCTTGAGTCTTATCTCATCGGTATCAACAATGGTGTTTCATGATTGTGGGTAATCTGTAAACATATTTTTACTGTTATCTTTCCTGCCTTGTTAGAGCAGCCAAATACACAACAGAAAATGACCATGGTGATGAATCAACTAGTTTTAGGCACTGTTACCCCCAAGCCATAAGACTCTTGAACAGTTAACCAAATGCCTACCCAGACTATTTGCATTGTCACCACCCTACCCCAAATTTTTACGCTGCTGCTCTTCTCTGTTTATTATCCATGCATAGTCACTTTACCTCTACCTAAATGTACATATTACCTTAATTACCTCGACTAACCGGTGCCCCCGCACATTGACTCTGTACCGGAACCCCCTGTGTATAACCTCGCTACTGTTATTTTATTGTGCAGCCGTCTTCATGTCAATCACCATATTCTTATCGCCAGACTCAGTAGCCCCGGTCTTTCTGATGACTGCCTTGCCTGGTTCACCAACTACTTTGCAGACAGTGTTCAGTGTGTCAAATCGGAGGGCATGCTGTCCGGTCCTCTGGCAGTCTCTATAGGGGTGCCACAGGGTTCAATTCTCGGGCAGACTCTTTTCTCTGTATATATCAATGATGTTGCTCTTGCTGCGGGCGATTCCCTGATCCACCTCTAAGCAGACGACACCATTCTGTATCCATCCGGCCCGTCCTTTGACACTATGTTAACTAATCTCCAAACGAGCTTCAATGCCATACAACACTCCTTCCGTGGCCTCCAACTGCTCTTAAACGCTAGTAAAACAAAATGCATGCTTTTCAACCATTCGCTGCCTGCACCCGGCTCGCATCACCACCCTGGATGGTTCCGACCTAGAATATGTGGACATCTATAAGTACCTAGGTGTCTGGCTAGACTGTAAACTCTCCTTCCAGACTCATATCAAACATCTCCAATCTAAAATCAAATCTAGAGTCAGCTGTACATAGTCTATCGGTAAATAGCCCACCCAATTTTACCTACCTCATCCCCATACTGTTTATATTTATTTACTTTTCTGCTCTTTTGCACACCAATATCTCTACCTGTACATGACCATCTGATCATTTATCACTCCAGTGTTAATCTGCAAAATTGTAATTATTCGCCTACCTCCTCATGCCTTTTGCACACAATGTATATAGACTCTCTTTTTTTCTACTGTGTTATTGATTGTTTGCTCCATGTGTAACTCTGTGTTGTCTGTTCACACTGCTATGCTTTATCTTGGCCAGGTCGCAGTTGCAAATGAGAACTTGTTCTCAACTAGCCTACCTGGTTAAATAAAGGTTAAATAAAAAAAATGTTGCTCCTTAATTATTTGTTATTTCTTAGTTTCTTCTTCTTAAAACTGCATTGTTGGTTAAGGGCTTGTAAGTAAGCATTTCATTGTGTTTACTTGATAGCTACCTCCACAAATAGCTAGCTAGAACAAAGTGTTATTATGATTTTTTTTAAATCATTAAAAAGATTTAAAAGCAATACAAATAAAAGTTGTCCAGTATGCATCTACAGAGGGAGCTAAGTAAGCATTTCACTGTAAGGTGAACCTGTTGTATTCGGCGCATGTGACAAATACAATTTGATTTGATCTGTTATCATGCATTTTGGGGTAGCCACTCGGCTGATGTTATCAGAAGAATTCATGCCAACATGGCCAGGGGGTGTTGTACGTCAACTGCATGCCCTCTATATTGAGTTGCACTCCCCTTTCCCCTCCGAATAGCCTCAATTCGTCGGGGAATGGACTCTTCAAGTTTTCGAAAGCGTTCCACAGGGACGCAGGCCCATGTTGACCCCAATGCTTCCCAACGTTGTGTCTAGTTGGCTGGATGTCCATTGGGTGGTGGACCATTCTTGATACACACAGAAAACTGTTGAGTGTGCAAAATCCAGAAGGGTTGTAGTTCTTGACACAAGCTGATGTGCCTGACTCCTACTACCATACCCCGTTCAAGGCACTTACATACATATTTTGTCTTGCCCATTCAACCTCTGAATGGCACACATACACAATCCATGTCTCAATTGTCTCAAGGCTGTCCCTTCATTTACACTGATTGAAGTAGATTTAACAGGTGATATCAATAAAGGACCATAGCTTTCACCTTGATTCACCTGGTCAGTCTATGTCATGGAAAGAGGAGATCCTAATGTTTTGTACACTCAGTGTATGTGTGTTTCACACTATGTTGAGGTAGAAATCGGAGTATAATGCTTGTATGGATGTCAACCCCAACTCACATTCATGTAATCGTCACCATTCAACTGCATTACAGTTAAAAATTACTGTTACTACCACCACCGAATTCTGTATGCTAGCTATGCTAACCAGCTTATACAAATGGTAGTTAGCATTTAGCAGTCACTTATTCTAAACCTGAAAAGAGACAACTTTTAAATGTTCTGCGGCGAAAAGAGCTAAATATATCCAAATTGGACATAAGGAACCACATTGTGGCCGTTGCAATACATAAATCATGACGGCTTTGACGAATATCCATTTTGTAACATCAGATTTGTTGAATGTGTGCCAATCTGGTCAATGGAACGGTCTGTGTTCCATTGACTCCATTATCGCATCCATTGTTTCAGAGATCTTGTTATAATTTATCCTAAAAATTTTACAAATGTCAGGAGGAAAGAAATTCAAAAGTAAATTGCTAAGTGAATCAACTGAGACCTTATCCTGAAATCAAATCAGACCTGTTCTACACCGAGCATCCAAATGATTGGCACACAGACCTCCACAAGGCCAACAATGAAAGGAAAATAGCTGAAAATTATGCTTTTAATGCAGTGATGCTTTTAATCATTATTTTACCTTGACAGGCTTTTATTTGAGAGAAACTGTAGTTTAATTGACCCTGGTCAATTGATACAGCTGTACATTTCAATGAAACATGGTGAAGCCCCAAAATTGCCCTCGCTGGAAGCATGTGTTTCAGACATAAGGAAGTGGATGGCTGCAAACTTTCTACTTTTAAACTCGGACAAAACAGAGATGCTTGTTCTAGGTCCCAAGAAACAAAGAGATCTTCTGTTGAATCTGACAATTAATCTTAATGGTTGTACAGTCGTCTCAAATAAAACTGTGAAGGACCTTGGTGTTACTCTGGACCCTGATCTCTCTTTTGAAGAACATATCAAGACCATTTCAAGGACAGCTTTTTTACATCTATGTAACATTGCAAAAATCAGAAACTTTCTGTCCAAAAATGATGCATAAAAATTAATTCATGCTTTTGTCACTTCTAGGTTAGACTACTGCAATGCTCTCCTTTCCGGCTACCCGGATAAAGCACTAAATAAACTTCAGTTAGTGCTAAATACGGCTGCTAGAATCCTGACTAGAACCCAAAAAATGTATCATATTACTCCACTGCTAGCCTCCCTACACTGGCTTCCTGTCAAAGCAAGGGCTGATTTCAAGGTTTTACTGCTAACCTACAAAGCATTACATGGGCTTGCTCCTACCTATCTCTCTGATTTGGTCCTGCCGTACATACCTACACGTACGCTACGGTCACAAGACGCAGGCCTCCTAATTGTCCCTAGAATTTCTAAACAAACAGCTGGAGGCAGGGCTTTCTCCTATAGAGCTCAATTTTTATGGAACGGTCTACCTACCCATGTCAGAGACGCAAACTCGGTCTCAACCTTTAAGTCTTTGCTGAAGACTCGTCTCTTCAGTGGGTCATATGATTGAGTGTAGTCTGGCCCAGGAGTGGGAAGGTGAGCGGAAAGGCTCTGGAGCAACGAACCGCCCTTGCTGTCTCTGCCTGGCCAGTTCCCCTCTCTCCACTGGGATTCTCTGCCTCTAATCCTATTACAGGGGCTGAGTCACTGGCTTACTGGGGCTCTCTCATACCGTCCCTGGGAGGGGTGCGTCACCTGAGTGGGTTGAGTCACTGATGTGATCACCCTGTCTGGGTTGTGCCGTGGCGGAGATCTTTGTGGGCTATACTCAGGCTTGTCTCAGGATGGTAAGTTGATGGTTGAAGATATCCCTCTAGTGGTGTGGGGGCTGTGCTTTGGCAAAGTGGGTGGGGTTATATCCTTCCTGTTTGGCCCTGTCCAGGGGTGTCCTCGGATGGGGCCACAGTGTCTCCCGACCCCTCCTGTCTCAGCCTCCAGTATTTATGCTGCAGTAGTTTATGTGGCTGGGTTCAGTTTGTTATATCTGGAGTACTTCTCCTGTCCTATTCGGTGTCCTGTGTGAATTTAAGTGTGCTCTCTCTAATTCTCTCTTTCTTTCTTTCTCTCTCTCGGCGGACCTGAGCCCTAGGACCATGCCTCAGGACTACCTGACATGATGACTCCTTGCTGTCCCCAGTCCACCTGACCGTGCTGCTGCTCCAGTTTCAACTGTTCTGCCTTATTATTATTGGACCATGCTGGTCATTTATGAACATTTGAACATCTTGGCCATGTTCTGTTATAATCTCCACCCGGCACAGCCAGAAGAGGACTGGCCACCCCACTTAGCCTGGTTCCTCTCTAGGTTTCTTCCTAGGTTGTGACCTTTCTAGGGAGTTTTTCCTAGCCACCTGCATTGCTTGCTGTTTGGGGTTTTAGGCTGGGTTTCTGTACAACACTTTGAGATATCAGCTAATGTACAAAGGGATATATAAATACATTTTATTTGATTTGGTCAATCAACCAACTGCTCTTCCCTCTGCCAGCCTCTCGCTGACTCGGAAGTTAACCCTTCAACTTCTAGTGAATCTTTTGTTTTCATTTCAACAGTTTACTACCTGTGATGTGCTTAGATGCCTTCACTAGGGCTGATATGCTAGATCCATATTTGCTGCAGTTCTTTGCCCCCCTGATTGCTGAATCATTAACCCTTATTTTTAACCTGACAGTTATATCTGGTACTATCCCCAAGGGTGGGAAGGCGGCCCATGTACTCCCCCTTCCCAAGGTGGTGACCCTTGTGACCTAAATCGTTATCTCCCTATTTCTAAACTTTCTTGCCGAGCTAAAATATTAGAAACTTTGATTCATTCTCAGCTAAGACCTTTCTTATCTTATTTATTCTAAATGTACATCATTCGGGTTTTAGACCAGGTCACAGCACTATCTCTGCTGTGTCCCTAATTAGAAATTATGTACTTAACTGTATGGATAAAAAGCAACATAGTGCTGCCCTCTTCATTGATCTGTCAAAGGCCTTTGATACTGTTGATCACTCTCTGCTAATTCAGAGGCTTTCTTCAATTGGCCTAGACCAGGCTGCATGTAACTGGTTTAAAAATTACTTGACAGATAGAACTCAATGTGTATCTACTGATGGTGTTAAATCAGGTTTCCTGGATATTATGAAAGGTGTCCCGCAGGGGTCAATTCTGGGGCCTGTACTTTTTACTGTTTACATGAACAATATCGACTTGTCTGTAAAATAAATGTAACTAGCACTTGTATGCCAATGATACTGTTGTGTATGCTATTGTCCCCACGGTAGACCAGGCTGTATCCGAACTACAATCTGCCTTCATTGTATTACATAAAAAACTTTTTTGACCTGAAATGAGTATTGCATGCAGGTAAAATTAAGTATATGTTGTTCTCTAGAGCGCACAAAATTAACTCTGAAAATGTAGGAATATGTACTTTGGATTGTGTCCCTATTGATTATAATATATGCCATTTAGCAGACGCTTTTATCCAAAGCGACTTACAGTCATGCGTGCATACATTCTACATATGGGTGGTCCTGGGGATCGAACCCACTACCCTGGCGTTACAAGTGCCATGCTCTACCAACTGAGCTACACAGGACCACTAATGTCCCTGCTTACAAATATCTGGGCATCTGGATTGAGGAAAAGCTGCCTTTTAAAAAGCATATTCATGAGGTAAGAAGCTGAGAATAAAAATGGGCTACTTCGATAGAAATAGGTCATGCCTCTCGCTAAATAGTAGAAAGACGATTATTCCGTCGAAGTTCCTATCTGTCCTAGACTATGGCTGCCACTTCATTATAGTCCGTTTTAGTACTCATCACTGCATGCTCTACCATAAAGTTGGTTGTCCCTCTTTGAAGTCACATAGGTTGATACATCACTATGTTTTCATTCATAAAGCCCTTTTACAAAAAGTCCCGCTGTACCTATCATTACTAAACTTTAGACATATGTTACCACACCCGGTCTCAGGGATGGCTCACTCTGGAAATTCCTTTGGTATCTGAGTTAGGTAAATCAGCTTTTAGTTATTGCACCTTATTTCTGGAACAATGTTCAAAATGTCCTTATATCTTTATGTACATATTATTTATCCCCTTACACTGTGTATAAGACAGTAGTTTTGGAATTGTTAGATTACTTGGTTATTACTGCATTGTCGGAACTAGAAGCACAAGCATTTCGCTACACTCGCATTAACATCTGCTAACCATGTGTATGTGACAAATAAAATTTGATTTGAAATCGGATGTTATGGTACCTCTCTAGGGCAATTCAGAGCTGATTGAAGACCTTACTGATGAATGTGCTTGTTTTTTATGGCAATGTTTTTCTTTCTGCTTGCATTTTCTATTTATACTTTGTGTATTTTCTGTAATTCAAGGCTCATCTGTAAAAGAGACCCATGATCTCAGTATGACTCCCAGAACAAAAAAAATGCCATACCATCAGTGTCTTATGTACAGAAATGCACTTCTGTAGAAATATAGCAAAACAGATTTGTTTAATAGGGTAAAACAATGAACTGGTCTCCTACCACCAGACATTTGAATGTTGTTTACAAGTGGAATGGCTTAGTTTTCAGTGCTAGGCCTTTGCCAGCAGTTGGGCTGCAGCTAACGAAACAGTAGGATACCAAGACAAGAGCGGGTTGGAAGCTTGCATTTAAACAAACCCTCATTGCTATATTGACCCCAATCTCCTTCCGCTTCCTAAAGCACATCGTGCCAAAGAATTGCAATTCTTCCAGTCAGAGACTTTGTATTGACTGAAGCCAGTGCCAGTTAAATAAATGCACATCTCCCTGGCATCAGCTTCTTGGCATCAAGGTTTAGAATAATAAAAAGTTGAACGATAAAGTCAAGGTAGAATAACCAATATCTAAAATGCATTTCCCAGAGACAATCAAACATCTAAATGTATCTATTAAACAAAGCATAAAACCCCACTATTTTTTAAATGATTTATTAATCCTGAACACGTAACTTGTGATTTTACAGGCACTTTTCCAACATTAAAAGTTACATTAATAGGTAGAAGGTTCAGGGATGGATTTGATTTATGTTGAGATGCACAATATTGTAATAGTGTATAGAGACATTTTGTATTAGGCTAAGTATAGCTTCCTGGTCCATTCTTGTGTTTGCTTTGTAACCCCAGGAAAACAAGCCCTTTCCAATATTCATTTTCCGACAACTTTCTACATAAACAAAATAGTCCACTGTGTCAGATGCTTAAAATATAGGCCTAGTTCACAATACAAAGAGGGGAAAAATTACATTATCAAATCATGAAACGATGGGAAACTAAATAACGAAAGATAATGTTTGTAAAAAATGGTCTCCAAAGCTGAAAGTTCTGAAAGGAGAGAAACAAAATGGTTCATTTCTCCTCTTTGCCTTTAGTTTTCCTGTACACCATTTCTCTGAAACTGGAGAGGATTTTGCTCTCCCTCTTTCTCCTTTCCTCCTGGTTGAAAGATGCCAGAGCTCTCTTTTCATCAGCACTGTAGATCTGGTTTTCCTTTCTCAGACGCACAGCCTCCATACGACGATGTCTGGGGGTTACAATATTGCAATGAGCGTTACCAAGCCGTCAACCAAATGTGTGAAATACGATGAAACATTTGAAATGTCAAGATGTAAACAGAAGAGTACTAATGTACCTGCTACCGCTCATCACAAAGCCAGACATCTCAAAGGTTGCGATTTCGTTGCTGGTCAACCCAATTTCACCTCTTCTTGGGATACGCTTGCCTGCTTTCACGTACTCTGCCATAGCGGCACCCTCACCCGGCAGCAGTGCATGACCAAAACTAATGGGAAAAGGCATGTAAAATCATTTGGCCATTCATTGATAATAAAAAATAAAACAATAAAGCAGAATTTTAAAAGCTGAATATAGTGTGGTAATATCCTGACAAAATGTGGAAGCAAGTTGTATTTACCAAGCGACCGGCTAAAACGGGTCAAATTCTTGAATGTAAGAAAGATCCTTCTATGTAAAAAGATATACTCACTCGAGAGGCTTGTCATCCTGGGACAGGTGAGTGAGTGGGGCCTCAGGGCCCACCATGTGTTCGTCGATGCAGGTCCTTTCCACCCACAGATCCCCGTTGGCATCCTCCTCCGACCCGTCGCTGCTGGAGTCGCTTGCTGACTGCTTGCGGTTCTTCTTCGCCTTCCTCTTCTTGGACTTCTTTGACCTGTGAGGAGAAGCCAAAACACGGTTGAGGAAAACACTGGTTGTGTATAGGTATGTCTTGTATTTGTTATGGACAGTTAACTAGTCGTGGCCAAAAGTTGAGAATGACACAAATATTTATTTGCTCTCGGAGGATATGTTGGTACGATTCTTTATTCATGGCTCTGTTTTTAGGCAAAATTGTGAGTGAGCCCACTCCCTTGGCTGAGAAGCAAAGGATGCTTTACTGTTGGCATGACACAGGTCTGATGGTAGCGCTCACCTTGCCTTCTCTGGACAAGCTTTTTTCCGGATGCCCCAAACAATCGGAAAGAGGATTCATCAGAGAAAATGACTTTACCCCAGTCCTTAGCAGTCCAATCCATGTACATTTTGCAGAATGTCTGTCCCGGATGTTTTTCCTGGAGAGAGGTGGCTTCTTTGCTGCCCTTCTTGACACCAGGCCATCCTCCAAAAGTCTTCACCTCACTGTGCGTACAGATGCACTCACACCTGCCTGCTGCCATTCCTGAGCAAGCTCTGTACTGGTGGTTCCCAGACGGTCCTGGCGCTTGCTGGACTTTAGGTGCCCTGAAGCCTTTTTCACAACATTTGAACTGCTCTCCTTGAAGTTCTTGATGATCCACTAAATGGTTGATTTAGGTGCAATCTTACTGGCAGCAATATCCTTGCCTGTGAAGCCATTTTTGTGCAAAGCAATGATGACTGCATGTGTTTCCTTGCATGGTTGACAGAAGAAGAACAATGATTCCAAGCACCACCTTCCTTTTGAAGCTTCCAGTCTGTTATTCAAACTCAATCAGCATGACAGAGTGATCTCCAGCCTTGTCCTCGTCAACACTCACTCCTGTGGTAACGAGAGAATCACTGACATGATGTCAGCTGGTCCTTTTGTGGCAGGGCTGAAATGCAGTGGAAATGTTTTTTGGGGAACAGTTCATTTGCATGGCAAAGAGGGACTTTGCAATTAATTGCAATTAATCTAATCACTCTTCATAACATTCTGGAGTATATGCAAATTGCCATCATACAAATTGAGGCAGCAGACTTTGTGAAAATTAATATTTGTGTCATTCTCAAAACTTTTGGCCACAACTGTAGATATGAGTGAACTTACTTTTTGCTCTTCTTCTTTTTCTTCTTTTTCACTTCCTCATCTGAAAGATAACTAAATTAGAGGGTGAAATAAACTTAGCTGGACAAGCAGCCTCTGCACTTGAATTTCTTTTATTTTTAAGGTGAAACATTTCTCACCACCAGAGTCCGACTCTGACTCGCTGTCATTGGAGTGTTTCTTGTTCTTCTTCTTTTTGGATTTCTTCTTCTTCTTTTTCTTCTTCTTATCATCTATGAATTATAGTGAATCTGTCTTGATCTCTCGCCAATTCAAGGGTGTAATCAGAACATACATTTGACTTACTACATAATATAGTATGCCCAGGTTACACTTTGTTCTTGAGTAGTCAATGCATGTCATTCAGTCAGATGTAGGTTAACTGAGAACAGACTTTTATAGAAGGATTATTATAAAAGCTAATTCAGCATACTCACCGGATGAGCTAGAATCTGAGCTGCTGTTTTTCACATCCTCTTCAACTGGGGTATGTTCATCAGAGCTTATTGAAAAAGGACACAAAATTATCTAAATGTAGATCATTTGGTAGTTGGTGTGTATAGCCCAAATCTTTGAACTCTTATACTTGATTAGTCAGATCAGATGCATAATTACTTACTCTGGTGCCATTACTCTTGGTGAATAGCCCCAGACTTCAGGTGATCCGAGTTCACCAATTCTCTCCCTCTCTTGTAGCCGCCTGGAATAAAATTCATATCATTAGAAATATACAAGACAATACATTAAACCTTGTGACCAATTGACTGATGACCAATTGTAGTCCTAGGCAGAGGAAGAGGCGAACCGAGAAGTTTTTTCACCGCCCAAAATCTGTCCACAAAAACAAGCCCACGAAGTGAGGACATTTTGTAACGAGGTCGAATTTAGTCAACAAAAAATGTAATTGCTCATTTGCTGTGTGAGGCTTATTTAATCTGATAGAAGGTTCATAATGGTTAGGTTGTTACGAATGTACTGATATAAGTGGACTCGTGGCACGTCGCAACTTACCCAAAAACAACTTTATATTAGAGTTCTGCCTGTTGTCAAAGAGATAGATAGGATTCATCAGGGATATAACCAGCTTTATAACCAGCTTTAGCATGGACATTGCCATTGAGGGCTTCCACCATTTAAAGTAGTCAACTGGGTGGGGATTGCTATGAGTTGGGTGCAATCAGCTAATGAAGAAGACAATGCACTGCAAAGATGATTCCTCTCTCTGTATTGCCTGTTGTTCACACTATCTGCCCTCTCATTGGCTAGAACGGTCCCACCTGATCTCGCCTCCTGGGACTACGGTTCCGGTTCAGGAAAAAGATGGCGAAATGGATGTTGAGTTTGAGTCGAGCAAATGTTGGTAAAGACTAATGTTCTGAATGGACAACTTTAATAGCGAAAACTGGAACAAAAAGGAAATTGTTTAAAATTGGAGTGGAAGATACGTGTATGAATGATAATGAATCGCTTGTTGGTATGCGTTTGTTGAGTAAGGATGCATGTGGGAAACACGTTTAAGGTGTTAAATGGTGAAGTATGCGCTGGGAAAAGTGGAGTCTGTCAGAGTGACCAGGAGTGGTCTTATTTCAAATAATTATATTTTTGAAGAACAGAGGAAGATTGCAGTGAGCATCAAAAGAATCCGAACAACAGAAGTTGTGTTTTGAACTTTGGAGTAGAGCACCAGTCAAAGGAGTCATCTCATGGGTGACGACAGATGTTCAGGTTGAATACCTGAAGAGCATTCCTGATTCCTGGTGTGGTTGGTGCCAAGCGTCTGACCCGCTGGGTGAATGGAGAAAAAGAAGAAAGTCTGTCGCTCCTGTTGTTTTTTGATAAAGAACAAATACCTACGCATGTGAAGCTTAGTTATGTAAGATACGCTGTAATAGCTTTCGTCCCCAAACCATTACAGTGTAAGAATTGTAAAGGATTTGGCCATGTTTCAAGTGTGTGCAGACAGAGTATATTGAAGAACGGTGTGTAGAATGACGACAGTGTTGCAATTGTGGGGGGAGGGGGGGGGATCATGATCCCTAGTTCCTGGAGTGCCCTGAAAGGGTGAAGGAGATTGAGGTGGCAAACATTTGAGCAGTCAACCGAATCTCGTAATGCAGAGGAGCTTAAAATAATTAAGAAAACAAGTGATGCTAGTGAAGATATGGTAGTGGACGCAACACAGCCTATGGTAAATGTTTGCTGCCAGTCAAAAGATACCGTGTGTTCATTTTTTTAATAAAAAAGGCAGAATTTGTAGTGTTCATTGCCACAGTTATAAACTGTACAGCACAAGTCTCAAAGAAGTCTAGGAAGCTGGACATTATTGTGGCTGCTGTAGAATTGTTTTGGGGATTTAAGGATTTTACATCTTCAGACTTGCAAGGGGTACTGGCGCCGGAAGACCCCACCCTCCCAGGTTTCCCTTGAGCCTGTGTAGGTATCGGATCTGTTCATTTTTTTTAACAGAAAAGTTTGATTTAGTTTATTGGTTGTTTTTGTTGTGCCATTTTTTGGAATCCTGTTTCCTTCCCGCATAGTAGGTGGCGGGATGCACATTAAATTGTGTGATTGCCAATATAACACAGAAATAAATCTTGCCTCATCCCATCATTGTTAGAGCGGTCGCTCCAATAGCTTAAGAATTTCACTGTGCCCTGCAATTACATCTGCGACCCTGTGCATGTGACTAATAAACTCATCTAATCGAATATTTTATCAAAACAATAGACAATCTTTGTCCCAGGCTAGATGCACAAGTTCCAATAGCCTGGACTCCAATTCGTCCAGAGTTTACACACCTGAATCAAAAGATCAAGACTGTGATTAGTTGAGTCAGGTGTATTGGCAGCTTGGGCTGGAACAAAAGCCAACAATCTGCGGCCCAGGAGGTCATCTCTGATTTGGCTCATTTTAAACAGGACTTCACAAACCCTTGAAACAATTTGCCGTTTACCAACTAGTGTGGGTCAAGCGTTGCATTTGCACGGATATAAACAGCTGAGACCAGGTTGTGACTAATTAACTTGTGCGCGCTAACTCCATTTACCTACCTGGAGATGAAAGCGTCTTGTCTCTGGCGTTGAGCATCATCCCGTTCGTAGTAATCATTCCTGCCACCACCACCTCCGTATCTACCAGCGCCGCCACCGCGCTGATCGGACCAGCTGTGGTTACTGTACCTCTCTCGAGATCTAGAACGACTGCGGGGGTTTTCCGTACGAAACCTTTTGGCATTTCTCTCTCTCATTTCTCTTTCTCTCTCGGACATTCGGGGAGGTTTAAGGTCTTCTTCATATCTGGGGGCCTTGGGCATGGGCCCAAAGACTGGACTGGAGTCGCGAGATCGACTGCCGCTGCCAGATCGGCTCCGTCGTCGTCTCCTGGGGCCTCTCTGTTCTTGATCGGACAGAGGCATAGTTTTCGTCTTATGTCCACTAATACGAACAGCCTAAATTTGATATGTAGGCGAAGAATAAACAAGACCAGCTACCTAATCTACTGATTAGGCCACACAGCGTTGTTTCTCCGTGAGTTAAGAAACCGGAAATGATTTTGTCCGTGGGACTGTAAACAGGTCCCCCTTGAAACATGCAGCACAATACTCTTTAGTTCCGCGTAGTTAACAGCCCGGAATTCAAATGTTTGATCAAATAATGCCGTTGGACATATCTAGTTTTTAACTGAGGCAAGTGTGTAGATACCACACCAGATGCAACTGTTTTGACACAAATGTTACGACTCCTGTTGGCCATGCATGATCTCGCAGCAGGTTGTTTGTCCCGAATTTGGAGAGCGGCTGACAATGGGACACACCCATAGTCTCCAGGATCCCAATAGAATTCGTTGTATGTTGTGTGCTCACGTAGCTTACAGTCGTTAGAAGGATAGTTATCATAAGGGGGAAATAATACTGTTTGTAAAGCACCACTGATAAAGTTGTTTAAACTGACTCTACCCACCCACTCACATGCATTTTTTAAAATAATTGCGTTGTTTGCTTTACAAACCTCTCATACCGCAGTCGCAAGTCATATGAATTACAAGGCTGAGACAATAATACAAACACACCTTTGTTTTATCACAAAACCAGGGGCCTGTTGCACAAAACTAGGATAAGGGATTAAACCAGGATATCTTGGTGATCCTGGCTCAATTGATCCGTAATCCGGTTGCACTAAAGATGGATAGGGGGCAGGAGGATATGTTATGGTATAAATTACCATGGAGATTTATTCTGTGGAGCTAGCCTGCTCCAGACCAGGCTAAATTCCAGGATCTATTTAATCTCATCCCTAATGTCAGTCAGCAGTCACCACAAATGGAAACCAATAGTTATTTCACTGCTCACTATACATTGTTATCACATATAACTAGACCCACTGTCATTATTTAAACGTTTGTGATCATTAATTTCAATGATTTTGGATAAAAAATGATTTTTAGATGTTGCTATCATTAGATAATTTACAGTTTCCCATAGACTATATATAAAATGATAGAATATTAGGGCCACAGAGGGGGAAAAAAGACAAGTCATAATATTGTAACCAGTTGTTTTAAAGGAGGACAGTTGTTAAAATGACAGATGCGGGGCATTTCGTGAAATTGTACTTCAGTATGGTTTCATAAACAAAGACATGCTGATGTGCCAGAATATTAAGTATCACATTGTCATAAGTATCAAAACTGTAAAAACAATATGTAGCTTTTCTGCAGAAAGAACCAGCCTCATAAATTTATGACTTTATCCTTTTTCTTCAGTGTGGCCCTAGTACTCTGTCATATAAACAAATACACATTCCATATGAATATAAAAACACAATGTGTAACATTATGTTCCTTTATTGAATAAGGACAAAACAAAGCAGGTAAACCATCAGCTCCTTTCGAAACTGAAGTCACAGTGACTCTACAAGATGGAAAGCACAGAATCCAAGCATATTATACAAAATGATACATACACATTCAAAGGTCTGTATATAACACACCCTGCATGTCTGCACACTAAAATAAATGCAGGACAAATCCATACACATCAACTCAACAGACAAATGAATGGATGCAGTAGCCTCCCTGCAGCCTTGTATTACACACAGTATACCGCACAAACATCATAAGAGGCCAAATTCGTTAAAAACGAACCCAAAAAACCCAAATTCCTCTGCCACCGCAGGACATATTTAACCAAAATTGAAAGCACACATACTAACTAAAATAATTCATCACATATTGGTCCCTCAGCAGCCGACCACTGTCGTCATCAGGGAAGATTGCCGGATTGTCCCAGTCCATGGCTGGTGGCACTCTGGGGGCCCTCTCCTTCCTCAGGCAGGCCACATTGTGGAGGACAGCACAAGCCACAGTAATATCACATGCCCTAACAGGGCTGACCCTTAATTTGTGAAGGCAGTGAAAGCGTGCCTTCAGGAGGCCAAAGGTCATTTCAACTCTGGCCCTGGTCCTGGCATGGGCATGGTTGTAGGCCTGCTGTGCTTCCTGGGGGTCTGTGAAAGGTGTCAGGAGAAAAGGCTGGCAGCCATACCCCTGTCTCCCAGCAACACACCAGAGAATTCACCTGTCAACACAAAATCTCATCATTACTACCTCATAAACACAGTGATATTCTTGACACAGCCATGATGGTTATAAATAGGGGTTGTGTGGCTTACCTTGTGATAGGCACTGATAGATTTCAGAGGCCCGAAAGATTCTGGAGTCATGGACTGAGCCAGGCCATTTTGCCACAACATTGCTGATCACACAGTCAGCATTGCAGACCATCTGAAATCATAAGATGAGGAATATTACACCAATCAATGCACATCACTGGCAATGCAGAGTGTTCGTCAATGGACAATATCAAAAAGTTATGTTCACCTGAACATTAATGCTGTGAAAGGATTTCCTATTCACAAAATCGGCCTCATTCACAAAATCGGCCTCATGGGCACCTGAGGGGGCTTTTATCCTTATGTGTGTGCAGTCCACTGCACCAATGACATTGGGGAAACCTGTCACACAAAGTAATGAGTATCCTACTATGTGTTAACAGTTGTCCTGTAATTTGTAGATCCTCTTACCTGCAATCCTATAGAACTCCTCTTTGATGTCACAGAGTCTTCTGTGGCCAGGGAAGGAGATGAAGACATCTGCTAATGCTTTGATAGCCAGACACACACTCCTTATTGTGCGGCAAATTGTGGCCTTGTTCAGCTGTTCTGCATCCCCCACTGAGTACAGGAAGGCTCCATTAGCAAAAAGCGCAAGGCCACACAAACCATTTGCTCCACACTCAGTGCATGGCTCCGTGCAGTGCGGTGCTTAATCCTGGGACCCAGTAGTCTGCATAGATACCTGATGCCATCTGCAGAAAACCTGTATCTTTCATATAGATGGTCGTCAGGGAAGGCCAGTGGGTCCAACCGTCCCTGAAGACCCTTTCTCGCCTGAAGGCTCTCCTCAGCACAAGTGCTTCTTCATCCACCACGTCTCGCACGAATGGGCATGCCATTGTCAGAGCAGAAAGGAACACACAATTTTGGGCCTTCATATAGGCTAGTGGCCACACCTGGTGCTGGGGGGGTGGGCAAAAGAGGGCGATACCTTATAACGATGACTTGGTTGTACTGATTGCTGGGAAAATAAAAAAAACCTTAGAAAGATGCCACCGTCCTGTGTGCTCACAATAAGAGCTCATATGTCATGGCTCACTTGACTTTACGAGAATATACCTAATTTTTATTTTGAGCTGTGTCATCTTCTTGGAGCTGGGGGAGGAAATACAAATAATGATTAATACATTTGTGTTACAGTTAGCATACAGTGTACATTGAAGGCATATCTCACCTCCCTCTCAAGTTTTTTTATTTCAAGGTCCAGTTTCCTAATTGTCCTCTTTTTTATTTCGGACTCCAGTGCAAGATTTTCCATCTTTTTCTTCTTGTACTGAATGTCTATGTCTGCCAGTTCTATTTGGCGCCGGAGGTGGTTGCCATACAACTTTCTGATAGCTTGTGAGCTCTGTGAACACAATACAATTAGCGCAGCTGGAATTTGGCAGGATGTGGTGTCCTTTTATTAATACGCACTATGTTGCCAGGCTGGTTTTCCCACTGTATAGCATCTGGGTCCTGTAAAAGAAATTAGATTTTTTGATTTTGATGAGGACTCCTCACCATTGTAGAGTAAATAGTACTTTCACAGTCTTACCATGATACCTCATGCCTTCTGGAATCCAGAGAGATGGTCTCCTCCTCATCATCATCATCGTCTCCATCATGTGCTGTTGCTGCTGCACTGGGGCCTTCACCCTATCACATTTAATCGGATTCATATTGAAGCTAGTAGACAAGACATGCCAGGCCTACAGTATGCCTTTGATGGAGTACTCACTGGATCAGCATCATCTGGTGCTTGTGCTGGTGGCTCTAACAGGAACACAGTGCTGCCAGACACTGCAAGGCAATAGGTAAACCAAAGTCAGACAGTCCAAATTGATTCAATATGAATGTGGTTGTATCCCATGTAGAGATGGAAGGACATACCTTGAATGAAGCGGGTGGCATCTTGGGAGGAACCTATGCTCGTCTCTTTCCCCCCAGGGATCCCCTCTAAGACGGGCCTGCCTTTATTTAGCTCCAAGGCCATGTCCTCTGCTGGGGTAAGGTCAGCCTTTGGTGACCCACCACCCGTGCCTTGTCTGTGGGTATTCTTTTTCACTGCTAAAACAGTACAGACAATGTGTGAGCAGGCACCTTCTGGGTACAATATATGCTTGTGCTTTGTTAAATATTAGTCAGGGACCATACCATTCTGCAGAATGTTCTTGTATTTGATTTTGACCTGCTGCCATGCCCGTTTTGGCCCGTTCATGTTTAATCTACACACACACACACACACACACATTTAATGGAGTCACACTGCAAAAAATTACTTGGTATTTTTGTCTTGTTTTCAGTAAAAATATCAACAAAAAAAACTTAAATAAAGATGTATTTTCTTGATTTGCTAAATGACCTAGCAAAATAAGTATAGTTTAGACAAAAAATATAAACTTTAAGTAAATGTGTGCTTAAAACAAGCAAATAAAAAATTTGTCAATATAATAAAAATTATCTTGAAATAAGTTTACTTTTTCCATAAACACTTAATTTTAGAAAAGTTCTCGTTTCACTGGCAGATTTTTTTGCTTATTTTCCTAGGTAATTTTGCTCAAGAAAATATTCAAGATGTTTTTTAGATATTTTTTTTTTACTGAAAACAAGACAAAAATACTAAGTAAGAAAGACATTTTTGCAGTGCAGTGAGCAACCGACCTTGGGTCCTTTGAAAGGCGCTATATAAATTAAAGTGATTATTATAGCTCATCTATTTATTCAATTAAATTTTATTTATATAGCACTTTTCACAATTGTTTCATTCTGTCAAAGCAACTTTACATTAATGAAAGCAGGAGAAACACACAAAAAACGGTGGACAACATAAGAAGCAGAGTACAACGGCTAAGATTAAACCGTACTGAGCGTAGTAACGTTAAATAATAATGTACGGCTTTAATAATAATTTATCATAGCTTTATACAGTGTGATGGACTTACTTTACACAATTTCACTCATATCTGCAGTGCATTTCAATTAAAAATTTAACCGTTTCATAATTACAGTACAACTGCGTTTTTGGAGATGTGAATTAAATATTTGAATTGTAATTGTGATGTTTCAGCGGAGCGGTGAGTGTGTAATTGTGCACTACTTACGCATTCAGGCGGTCTGCAATACTTTGCCACGCTTTTTCTCTTTGCTTTATCACTGTGGCGGTGTTGCCTTTCTTCTTAATTATATCTTTTACCTCCTCGTATGCCTCCATGAGGATTTGTGCTTCCGACGGGGAAAAGTACGCGGCTCTAGTTGCCATGGTAAATCAGTTAATCTGTGATCTGTGGCGGGGTCTATTTGAGTGAGCCGTGAGCGCGCACCTATCCAGGATTGGTTTCACCTGGTTTAATGAATCCGTGTCTGCTCATCCTGGCTTGGTCTTTGTGCAACCAATTAAGCCTGGACGCACATGTTTTGGCTTCATTGAGCTCAGCTGAGTCATTTATCCCGGATGTCTTAATTCTACTTTTGTGCAACAGGCCCCAGATATCAACATCATCAAATCACCTCTGCGTACTCTAATACAGTGACAACTAAAAGATACCAAAAACAAGTCATACCCGTTGGGACCAGACAGCATCAGACAGATGGCCTACACATATAGTGACAGTGGGGCACAGTTTTGCTTGCTCGGATGCTTTCTCTGGTGAGACACATTCAGCCTTTTGCAATTTAAGGAAAATTGTTTTGTATGACCAGACTGCTTACACTTATGTTGATTTTGTTCACCTACACCAGACGCGATCAGGTGTAGGTTTAAATATCAAAAACTCTGAACCATATATATTTATTTAGGACAGGTCAAAAAGCATTAAACATTTATGGCTATTTAGTTGGATAGCTTGCTGTTGCTAGCTAATTTGTCCTGGGATACAAACATTGGGTTGATATTTTACCTGAAATGCTACTCCAACAATTTATCCACAGATAAATAGCAATACCCTATGGAGCTCAATTTGGCCTCTGCATGCATCTGGAGGCTCCACAATTGCGTCACACGATCTATATGGCGCCTCCGACCACATTTTTGGGATAAAACATAAATTGGTTCAGGTATTTCAACAGTGGCATGCACAGCAACTGGGAGCCAGGGAGACATGCACTTAACCAAATCCCCCACGTTCATCTTGAAATATAACTCTATTCTCAAAATGTAGACTTTATTCTCTAAATTCAATGTTGAGATTATTCTCAAAATATTGCTACTTTTTTAAAGTACTATTGTGCAAAAAATAAGAATCCAAGTACCACCACCCTTTGCTGTTCCTTTTTTTTTCCTCTTCACTTGGCCTTAATAGTCTTCCATACATCTAGACATGACCTCTGAGAAGAGTGGAAGGGAGATGGTGGAAACAGATGTATTGTTTGAAACTGTTGGCGAGTTAGGTGAAGACGAGAGCACGGAGAGTAAGAATGAATGGGATACACTGGTGAAAAGGAAAGTCAAAGTTGTGGTTGAAATGAGGAAACCCCTAGACTCTTTTTTTTCAGAGTGAGGGTTTTGGACCAACGTAACCTGGACGATCCTTTGGAAGTTTTGTTAAATGTCATGGGTGTGTTGGTTGAAGTGGCATCAGTGAGGGTATCAAGAAGTGGGCTTATTTTGAGTTTACAGCTGAGGCATTAAATAACTCCTGTCAAAGGATGTTCTGCCCTCACAGGCCCCTGAGCCTGTATAGGGATGAGCCTTGAATTGGAATGTGACTGAAGGAGTGGGATGTTTATTTTATGTGCCACATTTTTTATATTGTTGATGATGCTGGTTTATCCCCTTCCTACAATGGATTTTTTTCTATAGTTTACCACACGTACTGTAGGTGGCGCCAGGCACCTCTAAGGACTGTTTGGGGACCGCAATAATACCATAAAAGAAGAAAATACTTCGTTTGGAAAGAACAATCAATCATAAGGCTTGGCGCTGCAGGTAAATAACAAGTGTTACTTATAGAAGCCAACCTCGTATATTGGCCTCATCCAATAATTTTGTCATGATGGATCAGCGTTTACCAAAAACGTTGCAACCTGCCGCGAACATCCCTCTCCTGCTAATAAGTAGCCAACTAACGTTAAGCTCAAGCTACTGTAGATGATTTTCCTATAAATTATCAACAATAATTAATCAATACTAAGTTGTATCTCCCCCTAATATGCATGTGAGCGAATAGATTGTATAGATAATAGGCTGCCTTAAATCACATTTATGTGATTGGGATGCAGGACTCAACTGTGTAGACCGGCCTTGTGTTAGTGAATGGTGTTAGGCTAACGTTAGCCAGTAAGCTACAAACAATGCAGATTCTCTTTCGCTCATTCCTACAAAAATGGTTGTGCCGTAGGGATGGGAATTTCGGCTCATTACTGACTCTGATCGTTTTGACTCGTTAAGTTAAAAAACAACGAATCTTTCGACTCATTTCACCAATTTGAATCAGTAATGCCCAGAGTACGCAGGACCCCCTACCGGCGAACGATGAACTGAACACTCGAAGGAGTACATTGTACATGCCTCTCGTTCATAGGGGCCTTTTTGGAGTGGGAATTTGTGACTGAGACTGATCAACATTTGTTGGTTGCTAGGCATACAAATAACGTTACTCCACGATAGGCCTACATTTGAAATCAAATTAATTTATAAAACCATTTTCACGCCAGCAGATGCCTCAAAGCGGCAGGGTAAGCATAGAACGTTGGACTAGTAGCCGAAAGGTTGCAAGTTCAAACCCCCGAGTTGACAAGGTACACATCTGTCGTTCTTCCCCTGAACAGGCAGTTAACCCACTCTTCCTAGGCCGTCATTGAAAATAAGAATTTGTTATTAACTGACTTGCCTAGTTAATTAAAGGTAAAAAGAAAAGTGTTTTTACAGAAACCCAGCCTAAAACTCCAAATATATTGATATTTTCAAATACATGCAACGTAAACGTTTTTAATATCAATACATTTTTATTTTAAAATCTTTTGGACATCTGAGCAACTTGAGGGAACCCTATTTGAGTCAGAAAATGATATTTGTATGATAGGTAAGATAACACAGTGGTGTATAAAGTACTTAAGTAAAAATACTTGAAAGTACTGCTTTAGTTTTTTGGGGTACTTCACTATTTATATTTCGGTCAACTTTTACTTCTACATTCTTGAAGAAAATGATGTACTTTTTACTCTATACATTTTCCCTGACACCCAAAAGTACTCATTACATATTGACTTTATTCATCTAGGCAAGTCAGTTAAGAACAAGTTCTTATTTTCAATGACAGCCTACCCTGGCCAATTGTGCATCGCCCTATGGGACTCCCAATCACAGCCAGATGTGAATCAGCCTGCATTGGAACCAGGAACTGTAGTGACACATCTTGCACAGTGCCTTAGACTGCTGCGCCACTCGGGAGCCTAGCATGCTTGAATGCTTTAGCAGGACAGGAAAATGGTTCGATTCACACACTTATCAAGAGAACAACCCTGGTCATCCCTACTGTCTCTGATCTGGCGGACTCACTGAACACATGCTTCGTTTGTAAATTATGTCTGAGTATTGGAGTGTACCCCTGGCTATCCATAAATGAATAAAAAACAAGAAAATGGTGCCGTCTGGTTTGCTTAATATAAGCAATTTGAAATTATTTGTACTTTCAGCAATTCCATGTACTTTTTATACTATAGTATATTTAAAACCAAATACTTGTAGACTTTTACTCAAGGAGTATTTTACTCTGTGACTCACTTTTTACATTTTCTATTAAGGTACCTTTACTTTTACTCAAGTATGATAATTGGGTACATTTTCCACCACTGGATATACAAAACCTTGCAGAGAGCCTACACTACCGTTCAACCGCATGGGGTCACTAATAGGCTGACCACACCACTCGTGTCACGTGCGCGAGCGTTGCAAAATAAATGTAGACATCTATGTTATTCAATTATTGCACCCAAACAGCTCGCGAGCATATGCGTTGCCAAGGGCTAAAATAGAACTCCTTTCTAATTTCAGACGCAGTTACCCACGTGCCATCAACTCATGTGGGTGATTGAAAGACGAACTGTGTTGCCAGTCGGTGTAGTAATACTATGAAAGTTTAGATGCCAATCACCATACAAGTTCAAAGATGAAAAGGCCTGGAAGGAGGAGAGATGACTAGAAACGGTTCAGTTGACAGTTTTAGCTAGCAGTGTAGTTAGTTTGCCAATTATTTTATTCACCACTCTAGCTTCTAGAACAGCTAGTATAATAGGTAGCTGACTCCTACCTACTTTTAAAGAGTGACTGCCCTTAAAAAGCAACTTCTCATTTTGAAAATGGCATATGTGCCATCGATATGAGTCAGAAACATTTATTCTTGTGTCAACATTGACTACAAAGTGTAAATAGGAACATTTTTGGTCATAAAGTTAGTCTTGTCCAAAACTGAGATTTGCCAGATGATCGGGAAGAATTGTCACGGAATGAAGGTTACCGTAACAGTTTCCTGTGGATTGGGTTTATTTTAATCCTGTCCACAGCTGGTAGCATCCAAGTAATCATACATTTGGAGAGCAGCTTCATGGGACCTGTAATGTCCATGGTCAATTTGGGGTGGCAGAGTAGCCTAGTGGTTAGAGTGTTGGACTAGTAACCGAAGGTTCCAAGTTCAAACCCCCCAGTTGACAAGGTACAAATCTGTCGTTCTGCCCCTGAACAGGCCGTCATTGAAAATAAGAATTTGTTCTTAACTGACTTGCCTAGTTAAATAAAGGTAAAGAAAAACATTTGGTTTGACATTGACATTTGATATCCCTATGGGGTTAGATGGGGACCATCAGTAAACTACACAATGTACAATGTACATATTTTAAAAAGTCAGTAGCTCCACATTTTAATGACATAAAAACCTCCAACTATAGTGTGTAATAATTCATATACAAATATTGAACGCATTTGAGACAACTAAATCATGCGCAACATGAAAATATCATCAGATTTCCATTTTGTAATTCATTGACGGTCCCTAACTAGCCCAAGAGAAAGGCTATCCAAAGTCAAACTAACTTTGCCACGGTAAGCCAGTTGAAGCTAATTGGCTAAATAATTTGTCTAACTCTTCCCACATCCACATCAAACCACACCTCGAAACCAACTCACGTTTGAATTCAGTCAAAACCAAATCACGTTTGAATTCGTTCAAAATTCTGGGTTTAGATTTTTTTTAAATAATAATAATAAAAGCTAGAGGTAGCCTTTATTATTATTATTTTTAAAATCAAAACCCAGAATTTTTACGCGTAATCATAGTGAAACACGGAAATTCTGGTCTTAATTTTGACAGTTCGTTGCAAAAGTGATATATTTAGGTATTTTAGTGGTAAATCTAGCTCTTTTTTTAGCGGTTCAACACTACCATTGAAATCATGATGTAGGTACGTCATCTCAAGGGAGGGTTCGGTTGGGATGTACTGGGTGGTACCACCTCAAGGCTTACTATAAAATCAGGTGATAGGGCGCCTTATTTGACAATGGTCTTGATAAGTGGAGTGTGCCAGTATATTTTGCATCATGCTTCCTTGACAAGACAACTGACGTTACACCAAATTAAAATGGCCGTAAATCACATTTCTGCTTATGACCAAATTCAACGTTTTTGCTTACCGTTTCATCTGTGCTTTTACAAAGGAAAGAAAACATGTAGGCTATGAGGATTATATGTTTATATTTGTAGCTACATCCAAAGTAACAAGAAATAGATGACAATGGTGGTCATGTCAACTGTGTATATTTCCCAAATGCTGTGACTGGGGACACAGTCCACTAAAACAGTTGACTTATAGTTCAAAGGTTGTGAGTTCTAATTCCACATGGGGCAGATATATTTTTTTCTCTCCAAATCCTTTACAGTATTCATCCAATGCCCACACACCTCTAAGTCAAAAGAGTGAAAAGCATACCTGTGAGAATGGGTCACCCTGGTGGTAGTAGTAGTTGTAGGTGTTTATACAGTAAGACCAATCTGTGAGTCAATTTGACCATTTGAAAAAGGGCTACTGCATAAATACTGCAGGTTGGATTGAATTGAGCCCCTAATCTTCATTTTCAAGGTGATGATTTGCACTTTTCTTCCCAATACAATACTGCAATAAATGTGAGTGCATATTTCAAATGTATTTTTTGTGCCCCATGGGTTCTTGCCCCACACCCACCCCAAGGTTAATATTTATGAGCAATTCACCTCACCCACAACTTCTCAATTGAATGCATTTTTTAAACATTTGAAAGGGTTGGGCAAAGGCTAAATTGGGGTTGAGAGTTACCCTTTAATGAAACAATTCTAAAATGAGACCAAATAAGGAAGTGTAGTTGCCCTTTAAAATAATGAGCTACTACAGAGATCATTAAATGATGTCAAGATACTAATGTCTCCACCAAAACAATGGGAGTCGTTGTCCCAAAGGAAGGAAGGCGTGCGACAACCTTAGGTCCAAAATAAGCCCATAGAAACTCATTGTGCTTATTTTGGACAGATTTTGGCGAGCCTGAATCCTCTCGGTTCGCCTCTTCTTCTCTGGCTACTATGAATGCATGATTAGGTTACCCAACAAGAAGTGAAAGGGATTTTACATTTACTTGTAGCAGTACAAAGACCGTCAAGTGAATGCATTTGTTATTCATTGCTTTTGTCTTCACTCCACAGGGATGTCGGGCCTAAAGCTGATCTCTGCAACTGACACCCGGTATTCAGGAACGGTGCTGAAGTCGATGAATAGACAGCGAAATAATGGATTGTTCTGTGATGTCACCATAATTATACAGGACCGTAAATTTAGAGCACACAAAAACATCTTGTCTGCATCAAGTACTTATTTCCACCAACTCTTCTCAGTGGCTGGACAGGTGATCGAGTTGAATTTCATCAAGGCGGAAATCTTTGAGGAAGTCCTGAATTACATTTACAGTTCCAAAATTGTCCGCATTCGTTCCGACATGCTCAATGAGCTTATCAATGCTGGGCAGGTGTTGGGCGTGAAGTTCATTGCGAATCTAGGCGTACCGCTCTCACAAGTCAAGGGCCTACCTGGCCTGTCCAAAGACACAGAACACAATGAAGTAAGCTCCGTGGAGAAAAGCAGTACAGACTCAATGGGGATGATGATGATGCCTATTGTCACAGAGTCCTTTTCAGTGTCTGCAGAGGAGTTCAGTCAAACTGACAAAAATGCAAACAAGGATCAGGACTCAGACGATGACGACATTATGTTTGTATCCAAAACGGACGCCACCAAGAAATGCAAGCCCTGCGAAATCATCGATTTGGATGGACCCAATACAGAGGAAGACTATGTGACAAAGCAACCGGGAGAGGCCAGACCCGCTTTGACAAAGGACCAAGAGAAAACAGTCAAAGCAGCTCCGCACCTCAACAGCTCCTTGCAGACCTTGCAAGGCCAAACTCCTCTGATCAGACCCATGGTGTCCCCTGACGCAAGCTCAAATATTGCGTCTTCACCCACTGGAGCCTCCTCTTGCAGCACACCCACTACGCCGGCTAGAATTGGCACTTTCACACCCGAACCCATCAGCACCTCCCTGCCCTCAAAAAACCACAAGATAATAGGAATCCACAAGAAGCAGGTTACACTAGCTCGACAGAGTGACTTAAAAATCAAGCTCTCGGCCCTTAAGTCACCTGGTGGATTCATCAACGAGGCAGGCCTCAACATTCCCCAAATATCCGCCACCACAAAAAAGACGATAACATTAGATAAAGCCTCAGAGATCGACTCGTTTTCTCCAGGCTGCAAGGTGTATGCCAATATTGGGGAAAACACATATGACATTGTCCCCATGAAGGACGACCCCGGGGAGGGAGACTCTAAAAACAGTAGAGGGGGAAAGAGGTCTCTGATGGCTACCCCTCTTCAGCCTTTCAACACCTCTCAACTGCCACAGGGTGCCACGATCAAGAAGACCAAAACAGAGCAGCAAGATCACTACGAGCTCATCATGGACGGGAAGACTTTCTTTGTGTGCATGGTCTGCAAGCGTCCCTACGTGTGCTTGACAAGCCTCCGGCGCCACTTCAACACCCACTCCTGGGAGAAGAAGTACCCGTGCCACTACTGTGACAAGGTGTTTGCTCTGGCCGAGTATCGGACCAAACACGAGATCTACCACACAGGCGAGCGGAGGTACCAGTGCCTGCTGTGCAACGAGATGTTAATCAACTACCAGCTATTGTCGACTCACTGCAAACAGGCCCACAACCAGGACCCATCCGGGAGGAAACAAAAGGACGACACCGACAACAACTTGTACCGCCTGCTCCCTTGCAAAACGGTGCAGTTCAAGACCTACTCACATGAGACAGACGATTCAGATTCACGAGGGGTCCCTATTATCCAAGAGGATGGGAGCGTCCAGCACATTAACCCTGGAAGGGGGCACCTGGCCAACCCACTACAGTTACAGTCCTCCCAGGGCAAGATGTTGAACTGGGATGACATCTTTGTGGAGCCTGAGGCACAGCCTGGATCAGGTGCCCACCGGCCAGGGAGCCACCCTATCCAATCTCCCCCAGGCTCTTCTGAGTTTGAGTTTGTCATACCAGAGACGTACTGAGCAGGGTGGCTCACCGCTCTGTGATCTATGCCTTGTCAGTGGGTCCCCTTATTTGAATTTTGTTTCCTGGATCCACGTCGAATGTTGTCTTTTTCAAATGTTCAACAGTTGTTTTAGCTAAACTGAGCTAAACTGTACAAAAATATAAGCATACAAAAATTTCAAATGTTGTACTGAGTTACAGTTCAGATAAGGAAATCAATCAATTTAAATAAATTCATTAGGCTCTAATCTATGGATTTCACATGACTGGGCAGGGCCAGCCATGGGTGGGCCTGGGAGGGCATAGGCCCACCCACGGGAGCCAGGACCAGCCAATCAGAACGTTTTTATTACAAACAGAAATACTCCTCAGCACCCTGTGACCACGCCCACCTCACCCCAATTCAGATGATCTGGCAGGTGAAGAAGCTGGATGTGGAGGTCCTGGGCCGGCGTGGTTACACGTGGTCTGCGGTTGTGACGCCGGTTGTACGTACCACCAAATTCTCTAAAACGACATTGGTGGCGGCTTATGGTGGGAAAATGAACATTCAATTCTCTGGCAACAGCTCTGGTGGACATTTCTGCAGTCAGCATGCCAATTGCACGTTCCCTCAACTTGAGACATCTGTGTTATTGTGTTGTGTCAAAACTGCACATTTTTAAAGTGGCCTTTTATTGTCCCCAGCACAAGGCGCACCTGTGTAATGATCATGCTATTTAATCAGCTTCTTAGTATGCCACACCTGTCAGGTGGATGGATTATCTTGGCAAAGGAGAAATGCTAAATAACAGGGATGTAAACAAATTTGTGCACAACAGCTTTTGGTGCTTATAAACAATATCTGAGATTTTTTATTTAATCTCATGAAACACAGGACCAACACTTTACATCTTGTGTTCATATTTTTGTTAAGTGTAGTTGTTTTTAGGAAATTCCTATGTGCTCTAGCTAGCCCATCCGGAGTGTAATGTGACTTTTGTTCTTATCAAGCTCTTGTCATTGAACTATGTATTGGTGCTCATTGTATTTCTACTTACCCCTTTTTATGGAAAATATTTGTGAGTACTCTGTCTGGAGTGCCCATGCAGTTCAACAGAAGGACCCTAAATCTAGGCATACACATTTATTTATTGTTAGATCTTTATTTTTTTATGAAATATATTTTTTTTATCGGGAGTCAAATGACCTTATGCCTTTCAGGAGATAAAATGTACAGTGGTGCTGAATGGTAACCGTTGATGTTTGTTGTTTGAACAGAGATTGGGTCAGGATGCTGGTTATTGATGGAATTAATGGATGTCATTCATCCCTTTGTTTTCTGAAATACACACTTTTTAATTAAACTTTCATTAAAAACAACCACCGACTGTTTCCTCATTGCTGTTGCTATAAGATGAATCTCAACAAGGAAACAGTCAGTGGTTGTATTTGATTCACCTTAAAAAGTATGGATTTCAGAAAACAAAGAAAGGCACACAACTACAGAGGTCAAACATAGGTACAAGGTAAGTATTTCATAATTACCTTTTTTAAAGTATTGATCCACAAAGCCTGGTCTCTGCTTTACTCTGTTGGTGGAGTTCATCAGAAACTTCCTTCACCATGGAGTTGAGTTTACCTCCTACTCTGTATGTATACAGTTTGCCTACATAGTGTATCATAGGAATCATGTAACTTGACAACCATTTATTTCTGTTATGAAATAGCACCTAGTGCAGGATTGTTCTGTAGATCATTATTTTTTGATGTCCATTCCCCTTGTCAGTATGTATTTGAATTGAGTTGAACTGTGGAGAGCTAACTTGACATTTTATACTGCTTCATTATGTCCTTCACTGACAACTTTTATGGCAAAAAAAAACCTTACACAATTAACAGTGGTGTATCTTGTACATAATTGTGACCTTTTTCACTTGAAAATGTTTCTGTTTTAAAAACTTATTTATTAGGTATAGTGCTAAACAAATGTTAATAAATATTTTTTTTTAAAGTGTGCCTCATTTTGTCAGAATGGAAGAGACCTATTGAATGAGATGACTACACAGCATTTTAGTTTGAAAGAGTTTAAATCTGATAGTTTTCCTAATGAAGGCCCCTTCATTGGCATTTTTTCCCTGGTGGATGGTTATTCTCAAAAATGGAAAACAAAATGCACCTTGTGAGGTAGGTATTTCATTAAAGATGATGCATGTTGACTATTTAACCTTTTTGTCATCTATGGGAAAACAACACCGTACAAACATTTTACACAATTACTTTTAATGGCGAGAGAATCAGTCAACAGAAGTCCATCTTCAGCGCAGCGGTTGAAAGTGCTGTTCAAAACAAATTTTGCAAAAACAAAACGGACTACTTTAATCGATCATTTCAAGAGGCTTTACTTTGAGGTCGATGCATTTTGTGATTAAGACAACACAAAGGGGTGTTATTTGGTATACTCAAGTGTACGTGTGTAATAACCTATTATATTACACCCATAAAGAGACAGGAGAGTTTAGTGTTTAGTCCCTTCACAAAAATAAATAACATTAGGAGTGATCATTTATTTTTCAGATTCCTATGGAGCCAGATACCTGCCAAAAGGATGAATGTACATATTGTTAGGATCGTAAGAAAATCCATACTTAAATTGTTAGGATTGTAACAAAAGCCAAGTGTGAAACAAACGTAAACGTGACATTTCATCTGTGAACATACAAACACCATGTTACGACTACGGACTGACATTTTAGGCTTGAACAAATCTTGTGTTGCAATTCTGACGTACAATAATACCTTAAAGAGTTTTGACAGTTTAATCTCGCCAACAAACAACAAAACGTACACCAAATGGCCTGTGAGGAGTGCTACCCAAACAAGTATAACAGCATAAAAAAAACGGGTGTCAGGGAAACCGGAAAGAGGTATCCTGCACTTTTTCAAGTTAAAGGTCTCCATTCTGTAGTACTCCTCAGTTGAGTTTACTTCACATTTACGTAGCTAATGTAATAGATTTGTTTGCATGTCTAGATGGCATTATGCCTCTCTTTTATTGATGTATCTACAGTACCAGTCAATAATTTGGACACCTACATTCAAGTAATAACACATATGGAATCATATAGTAACCGAAAAAGTGTTAAACAAATCGAAACATATTTTAGATTTGTCAAAGTAGCCACCCTTTGCCTTTGACAGCTTTGCACACTCTTGGCATTCTCTCAACCAGCTTCACCTGGAATGCTTTTCCAACAGTCTTGACGGAGTTCCCACATATGGTGAGCACTATTTGGCTGCTTTTCCTTCACTCTGCGTTCCAACCCATCCCAAACCATCTCAATTGGTTTGAGGTCAGGTGATTGTGGAGGCCAGGTCATCTGATGCAGCACTCCCATCACTCTCCTTCTTGGTCAAATAGCCCTTACACGACTGGAGTTGTGTTGGGTCATTTTCTTATTGAAAAACAAATGATAGCCCCACTAAGCATTAACCAGATGGTCTTCTTCTTATTGGTGTCCTTTTAGTAGTGGTTTCTTTGCAGCAATTCAACCATGAAGGCCTGATTCACACAGTCTCCTCTGAAAAGTTGATGTTGAGATGTGTCTGTTACTTGAACTCTGTGAAGCATTTATTTGGACTGAAATATTTGAGGCTGGTAACTAATGAATTTATACTCTGCAGCAGAGGCAACTCTGGGTCTTCCTTTCCTGTGGCGGTCCTCATGAGAGCCAGTTTCATCATAGCGCTTAATGGTTTTTGCGACTGCACTTGAAGAAACTTTCAAAGTTCTTGACATTTTACAGGTTGACTGACCTTCAGGTCTTAAAGTAATGATGGACTGTCATTTCTCTTTGCTTATTTGAGCTGTTCTTTCCATAATAGGAACTTGGTCTTTTACCTAATAGGGCTATCTTCTGTATACCACTCCTACCTTGTCACAACACAACTGATTGGCTGAAACGCATTAAGAAGGAAATACATTTCACAAATTAACTTAACAAGGCACACCTGTTAATTGAAATGCATTCCAAATGACTGCCTCATGAAGCTAGTTGAGAGAATGCCAAGAGTGTGCAAAGCTGTCATCAAGACAAAGGGTGGCTACTTTTTGAAAAATCTCAAATATAAGATATTTTGATTGGTTTAACACCTTTTTGGTTACTATATGATTCCATGTGTTATTTCATAGTTTGTCTTCTATTCTACAATGTAGAAAATAGTAAACAATAAACAAAAATCCTTGAATGAGTAGGTGTGTCCAAACTTTTGACTGGTAATGTACTTTGAAATGAACAAGGGAGAGGTTAAATGTAGGCTAAGTCTGGTATAAGCTTATTTTCACACTTCACAATAACTCTGTTGCAGTGGTCTTAGGTAGTCTCCATATAGGCTATTCCCTCCATCACGACACTGCTGCCCAGTTGAAGAGCTTGTGATCTCCATGCAGCACCACGAGCCTTCAGAAAAGCAACCCCTCAGCCTCAGAAGATGGTCTTCTGGAGGCATGCAGTCAGAGTCATTATACCCTAATGAAGTGCAGAGTATGCATGATGCGTGCAACTTCTCATTCCATCATATTTTAACATTTTAATTCATCCTTCATTCAGTTCAGTCAGTATGTCACCTATTCAGTCATATGTCTGAGTTGCAATAGGAACTAAATCAAAGAGAATAGAACAGTCTTATCCATTTGTTTATTTTAATCTATGTGTATTTGATAGAGGAATTTTAAATTCCCTTATGTTTTATCGCCGAAACCAATTAAATTCGCACTCATTTCTAATTCATGATAAGTTGTAAGTTTATCATTTGCATGAATTAGCAGGAGACCAGTCTTAAAAAACAAGTTCAGCATTTATTCTTGATGAGTACTGACCCAAAATACAAAGAACATTACATTTTAAATCTGAAGAAGACATAAAATGACGTCATCAGTTACACCCCCTCTCCCAGTCTTACAATGGCGTAGTATTCGGTCCTGGAGATAGTTTCACTCCCCTCATAAACTACATTCCAACCTGCCTAAAGGATATACTTCTCTCTGCTAATGGAATCCAACCAAAACATTCTTATCTGTTTGAAGTACTATCTTATCTCTGCATTAAAACTTTCCCAGGAGACACAGACACAATTAATTTCTGCTTACATTTTCAGTAACAGTACAATTAAGAACCCATACTTTTCAAATCATAACATAATAGTATTAGCATGAATGGTTCTAATCATTAAAGTATACATAATTGATCATCTAAACTATATTTTCCTCTATCAATCCTCCCTTTGATCAAATATTATACATTCAATTCTACATCTAGTTTTATTTAATCATAAAAAAATGAAAGTATAAACAAACTTAACTAACCTTTTTATAGAGGTTTATCAGATTATCATATGAATAGACAAATAATCAACAAATCAATTATAAATGTTTATCCAACTCTCCACATTTCATTAATCAATTCTAACCTTAACTCCAACTGTTTTTAAATCTACATCAGAATCATAACTCTTCCTTCCAGGATTCTTTTTTTTTCTTTTTACAATCTTTATCAAAAAACAGTTTAATCATTGAAACAAATTACAATCTAATTCCCCTTCATCTCAACACTATTCTCATCAAACATAAATTCCCCACAAATGACAGATCCGGATTCGTCCACTTCCTCTGTAGACATGCCTTCAGTTCTCCACAGGTCAGAATCTGGAATCGGCCCATAACGCACCATCCGTTGGGTCATTGATCTTTCCAGAGTCCTGGAAACAAGGCCTCGCACACAGGGAATTAGACAACAGCCGCATAAAATTAAAACAGTCATACAGGTTGATACAGCCCAAAACACCACATTTTTCCATAAATACTGTCTACCCAATTTAGTTCAGAGAAGTATCCACCCCAGAGTTTCTGCCAACCCGTGAGCCAGGGTGGTCAAACCAGCTGAGGCTTCGGGCACTGATTCGTCCGGAGCCGTGCCACCCGGGATGTAAGACATGGTCCTGATTACCACGCCCACTTCCTCCTTTTATCCTATGCAATTCTATTCTGTCAGGTCTTCCAGCTGGTTGCTTCAGTCTGTTCTACAAAACCTTTAACAACACCTTTGGTATTCCTGCTAAAGCGCTGTTGATTACCATAGCTATAATTACACACCTCGTGGAACCCCAATGTTATCAATATATACTCTGTCGTCAAAAGACCCAGATGGAGCATCTCTCTCGTTTTGGCTCACTTCACGTCTTGGTGTTGTATGAGTGTAAAAGGCATTCCTAACCCGTCCAATCAGTCAAACTCATTCCCCCGCACAACCACCAGATGGCGACACTGGCCCATTTTATTTCATTGAAATCCCCAGAGTTCAACCAGCCTGTCAATTCAGACATGGTCTCGTCAGTGGTCATTCTCTCTGTCTTATTGCAGGTACCAACTTCCCCCACGTATTTCCCGTGTGTACTGTATCTGGCCAAACAGTAATATTCTCCTCTCGTCACGGTAAAGGGAGGAAGTCTTGATTTAAATGGAACCTGGGGATGTAAATAGTGTAAATCAATACAGCTATCATTACTTGGCATTCCTGCTTTCATGAACAGCTTTACCATACATGCCATTCTCTTAGGGGAATTAATTCCGTTCAGTGGGAAAGGGATAGTTGTTAACTGTGGCTTAGCGTTCGCACATGCGTAGCATTCTTCTTTGGCCACTGATCTGGCCGTATATTGAATCCATTCCAACCATAAGTTGGACTCCCCAAAACCAGTCTCCACCTCTATAACTTCTTTAAGGTCCTTGGTCTGAACTATTCGTACTGCTCCTTTACCCTGGATGATTACACTAGGAATAGCCGTTGTGTTAGAGGGATTGGTTGAACTTCGGCCAATCATATTCTCCTTATCAACTCTAACTTCTGCCACCTGGAACGGTACCATAGTGTCAGTTGAAAACTGGTCGAAGCCCACATACCATAACCCGAGATCCTGAGTATTGACCGCCTTAATGTTAATTCGCACCTTTATACAATACTTCCTCTGTTCGGGAACACAGTCCAAAACGACAACCATTACTATACTCCACCTGGTCCCAAATTGAGTGTATGGGTTTACATAGCCATCTCTTTCAGTGTGAGCTATGACCTGGCTCCACGACTTACACAGTGATTTACACAAATACTTCCCATAGAGTCCCATGGTTCTAGACTGCCAAGGGGTGAATGACCCCAATTGATCTACACAAAATTCTACTGAGAGATCCTTGCCCAATTCCACCCTCACTTCCTTACTATTTTGTTTCAGTGACCTTCAGAGAATCTTAGGTAACATCCCATTTCCCTCATCTAGCACATGAGTCAAATTATCCTCTTTGGCACTTTCCGGGGGATCATGGTGAATCAGGAATATGGCCCCCACAATAAAACAGCTCAGGACGGTCAGTGCACACGTGAAGCCCCACCCTCTCCCCGAGAACATATCAACAGCCAGAGGCCAAGGCATCACTTCACTTCTATGAACGCTCACAGCTGGGGAAAGGTCAGGTATAGGGAATCTTCAGAAGGAGTTTGACCCCCGTTCCATATGGGTCACGGTTCCTCTCCTACTCCTGTGACCGCTCGACAGTGCCAGTGTGACTCACCCCCTTACAATGTGTGACATGTACCCAGGTAGCTCTTTCGGCTATTCTCACAGCGAAGGCAGTCACCAGTAGTACTTGGAATGGTCCCTCCCACCGAGGCTGCTTCCAGTTTTTTTTCTTCAATGATTGGATCCAGATCCAGTCTCCTGGTTGAATCTCGTGTGCCACCTCCCTCTGTAGTTCTCCTGCTGGGCATAAAACTTTTGACATACGTGTTTGATTAATGAACAACCTCCTCATGTGTTCCACCATACTGCTTTCTATTTCTACATTTGCTTCCTCCAATCGCCCTAATTGGGGCATTCTATAGCGTCTACCAAAAACCTTCTCAAATGGAGATAGCCCCTCCCTATCAGGGGTTATTCTAATAGTCATTAACACTATGGGCAGGCATTTTACCCAGTTCATTCCAGTACTTAGGTGTGTTTTCCTTAATCGACCTTTTACCGATTGATTCATGTTCTCGATAAGGCCAGCGCTTTGGGGATGATAAGAACAATGTTTCTTCATATTTATATCCAATTTCTGACCTATATGATCAATTACTTGATTAGAAAAATGGGAACCATTGTCGCTATAAATAGTTTTCTGGTAATCCGAATCGCGGAATTATCTCCTGACATAATGCTCTAGCCACTGTTTCTGCGTCTGCTGAGGATGTAGGAAACGCTTCTACCCATTTGGTATATTTATCAATTATTGTTAAACACCACTTCTTGTTTTCACTCTTAGTTAATTCAATATAGTACACCGTGAGCAAAAGTTTTTTTTTAAATAGTTAGTTATTCCATATGCTACAAAGTGCTGTTTAACCATTCCTACCATCCCCCCTGTTGATACATGGCTTTGCCCATGTATCAATACAGCAGCATATTTAAACAGTGACTTAGGTAAAACAGGTAGATTCCCTTTATGCCAAATACCTCCTCTATCTACAGCTCCCATTCTGACCCATTTAGTAACTTCCTTAACGGGGGCTCTAAGCTGACTTTCCCTCAGTATTTTGGTGTCGATATGAACTTCCTCCTTTAAGTGTGAGTCTATGTGTGAGTGTGGTTTCCCCCCCACTCTCTTCGCTTCCTCATCTGCCCGTCTATTCCCAATACTGACGCTATCCATGCCCTTAGTATGTGCCTCGCATTTACAAATGGCTAATTTTTTGGGTAGTAGAATTGCCTCTAGTAAATTCAAGATTAGTTGCGCGTGAGTGATGGGTTTACCTGCTGTGGTTATCATGCCCCTGTTTCTCCACTGTGCTGCGAATACATGAACAGTGTTAAATGCATAAGCGCTATCAGTATGTATCGTTATGCATTTACCCTTTCCTAATATACAAGCCCTGGTAAGGGCCACAATTTCAGCTTGTTGAGCAGAGTAATTCTTTGGTAAAGCTTCAGCTTCCAGCACCTTAGTGAGGGTCACTACCGCATATCCAGTAGCATTTGAGCCATCTGGATTCTTTCTAGAAGATCCATCAACAAACATAGTTACTTCTGCATCTGTCAAAGGCATATCAGTCAGATCTGCCCTGGGGAGAACCATTTTCTCCGTCTCCGCTACACAATCGTGAGGACTCCCATCTGTGGCTATAGGAATTAGAGTGGAGGGGTTCAAAGTAGTACAACGCTCAATTGTTAAATTTGGCATATTTAACAGAATGATCATACAAGACAAATGTCTAGCAGGTGACATGTATGCCATTTTATGTTCCAATAACAAAATTGAGATGGCATGTGGGACCCTCAGTGTCAAATCATGGTATAGTACTACAGAGGCTGAGTCCTCCACAGCTCGTGCTGCAGCCACCACAGACTGTAAACACAGGGGCATTGCTTGTCTCACCTCATCAAGAAGGGAGGAATAGTAAGCCACTGGTTTACTCTTCCCTCCATGTCTCTGAGTCAACACTGATGTCATGAACCCCTCCCTGCAATCCACAGTCTGTGTGAATTCACGGTCATACCTAGGGAATGCCAGAACAGTGTCAGATATCAATAGCTGTTTAATCGCCACATACTGTTCTTCCGCCTCTTTTGTCCATATTATCTTATCTCTCGCTGTCATAGCCTTACCATAGATCAATTTACTAAGTAACCCTGTATGCAATGCAAAGTGTGGGACCCATGCTCTACAGTAGTTAATCATTCCCAAGAAACTCATCATCTGCTTTTTGTTCAATGGTTTGGGTGCTTCTAAAATGGCTGTCTTCCTCGTTGAATTGAGAGTCCTCCCTTCCTTAGTTATGGTGTGCCCTAAATAGATAACTTGTCTCTGCCAGAACTGTAACTTCCTCTTATTAACTTTGTGACCTTGGTCAGCTAAGAAGAGGAACAGAGCAAGAGTATCCTCTTTACAGGCCTCCTGTGAGGAGTTAGACAACAGGATATCATCCACATATGTCAAAATTTTACTTCCCCGTGGAGGGTCGAATTTTCCGAGATTTCTAGTGATAGCCTGACAATAGATAGTGGGGCTCTCGAGATAGCCTTGGACTAGGCGGCTATACGCCCATTTCTGACCCAAAAAAGTACATCCAAACCACCCCTGACTGTCTGGATGTAGTGGAATACTAAAAAATGCATTGGCCAGGTCTATCACAGTAAAGTAAGCATTCCCAGGCTTCAACTGGGTATTGTTTTTGGTAAGGTCTATAATCTGATTTAGGAACCACTTGCACCGGCGTTACTCCCTTAATTAATCCCACATCTCCGGGACCTTGAGACCACAGATGTTCGGGTATCTCTTTTAAATCGTCTTCCTGTTCTACTGTCAAAAGGTATTCTGCTTCTCAGAACCCTCCCACACTATCACTAATGTGCACTGCGGGGGCACAATTTGCTCTCCAGTTCAGTTTTCGTCTGTATCTATCAGTGGAGGGGCTATGTTGCAAACCTCCCTCCCCCGTTACCCAGTCTGTCAGTTTTTTTCCCTTCGACACCCAGTATCCCATATCTTTCCACTGCTCAGTGTCTTCTTTAGCTAGGGCCACATGGGGGCACCATTTTTCTCTGTACAAGGCCTGGATATGAGTAGGCAGTTCTACCTCCACGGCTGCATGAGTTAAGTCATAGTAAAGCCATTTTAGACCAATGGTTCGCTCAGTGGTTCTCAGAAGTGTCCTCTCATATATCAGGTCGGGGCCGGGGTGTCTGTTATACCACAGTGTGCAGTGCAAGTCATCTGGCGACATTTTAGTTAGTCCTGATTTTATATCATCTGTCAGTTCTATCAATGCTTTGGGTATGTCTGTTAACCCTCCCCTCAATAGATCTTGACTATACCAATAATTTGGTTCTCCTTCCCCACAGATTACCACGTTATCTTTAACCACCTGAGCTTTCATACCTTTGTCTGTAGGCGTTATGGCAATATTCAAGAGTTTCATGACATCTCTCCCCAATAGATTCACAGGACACAACTTTGATATGAGTACTGGGACCGTCGCCTCCCCCTCAGTCATTTCATGTCTGAGCGTTATGGGAGTCGAGAGTCTCTCTACACAGTCATGGCCAGACGCAGAACGAACAATTATCTTATCCCCTGAGGGATGAATCCCTGGTGGTGCATCCTCACTACATATGGCTGTCCTGCACGCCCCCGTATCACACAGAAATTTTATTCTCTTCCCCATAACTGCAAGTGTCAAAAAAGGTTTTTCTTCCTGAGCAAGAGCGAGGTCTACTGTTGCTAATTCAAATACCTCCGTCTCTGCGTCAATTTGATCTAGATTGTTGAGGTCTGAAGCACTATTACTACAGTCACTGTCTTTTTCGCTGTACCAGTCCACTACTTCATTCCTGACTATTATAGCAGCGTCAGTCTCTAGTCAGGATTTATCTTCCTCGCTGTCTGAGTCAGATTTAAGGCGTCTCTCTCTATTTCCCTTTTTGCCCCCTTTTCTCTGTGGCTTTTGTTTACAAAAGCGGCTCTGATGCTCCCTTTTTTTTTACAATATCCACATGGAGCCCCGCATTCCTTGGCGAAATGTCCGTTTTGGTTACAGTTATAACATTTTAGCTCCCCTATTACACAGGTAATGTCTCCCGTCTTTTGACACTCCTGTAACCGAGTGTTAAAACCAAACAAAAATATCTCAATTTCTTCCCTGCCCCTTTGGCTCTAAATATGTTATCTTCCCCTATTTATTCTCAATGATAAATATGACTTTCTCTCTGTTACAATACCAAATCCCTAATAGCCCATTCAAAAAACTTCACAGCTAATGTTATAAGACAGAATCCTGAACCACTTTCTCATTTGCGGTTCAAACAGTAATTCTAACCCTCAACCAAAACTGCTTCATTTCTAATGAATTTACCTTACTACTAGTAACTCATTATGACCCCATTCATTATACAAATGACTCTCCCCCGAGGCTGATCAGACCTTGGGAGCCAGTCATGATAAGGTCAAAAGGTCATACCATATTAGGCATAAAGAACCCTTTATCTTTTGAATAGAAATAGTCACCTGTATAATTCAAACCCATAAAAAAAACATCTCATAAGGTTCCATATGTGAGCCTGTCTCTTTAAAATACCCTTGCACTAAACAAACAGTTCTAACAGTTGTTCCATGTGTATAATTTGCAGACCTTTTTAAAGCTTATCTCTCCCCAAAGTTATAATCCCAGGAGGCCTCTAAAGTGAGCCACCTCACCCCTAACTATCATTCCCTAATGCTATTTCGAATCAGAAACTCAATAAGTGAACTATAACTAAACCTAATGATAATTCCCCTTTGACTCAAATCATTAATCATAAGTTTTAAACATCGTCTACGGATATGTTTACTTAAATGACCATGCTACCTTTAGATACAATTAACCCGATAACATTATTATCCAATGCATTACTTTTTCTCTCTGCCGCAAATGTCATACATTTCACAGTGTAAGGAATCCGTAATTTAATCCCCGATATTTAATAAATATGCATTCGCATTCTCTCATGGCTCCTTTAATTTACTTATCTTGGGTAACGTTCATCCATTCCGGAACAGAGAGTTCTACCTAAACCTGCCAGAACACACTGTTCAACTAAGTTAAATCAAACCCAAAAATTGACTATAACCAATAAACAAATAAACAAAACACTTTTATCTCAACTTCTGAAAGGTTTACTCGAAGCCTCGATACACACTCTAATAGCCATACAGTTTGCTCCGTTATTGCCAGTTTTCTGGTGACAAAAGTGTTGCGCTAGTGACGTCATCATCAAGCGCTCAATCTGCCAATTCGTAGCGACTTCAAATGAATTGTAAATAATTATTGTTCGATTAACCAAACCTAATTTGTCACATCTGTTCAAATTCTGAATTATAATTTACCACCCCAACCAATCATCTCTAAATTCGCCAATTTTATAAAGTCTTTTCGATGGGCATAAATCGTAATTGTCTCTTTGTTATCATTTAGAATCCATTTTGCTCTAAATACCTGTCTCGTCTTTGACTTAGTATTTTAATTACAACTCTATTCCCAATATGTTATTCACTTGTCTAATTACAACTCAGACCAGCATTAGCGAGAATGCAGAGAATGCCTTGTCTCTGGGAACAGGGAAATCCCCTTAACCCAAACATTTACTCCTACAATGACACCCAATAATTCTTATGATCCCTTCACGTCGTTCGTTTTAAATCTCTTGATGTATCATGTAACTTATTTTTCTCTCTTCGAATTGTCGTCCTACAATATTTTTTTCCACTGTCATACACTCAAACCACTGTGATTACCGTGCACTGTCCCTTTAAGATAAGACTTTTCCTTTGTTCCCCGCAATGAGAACGGAAACCAGATCGTTTTTAGAATACGTCACTTTTTTGTTCAAATTCACTGGCGTTACCTTAACCCAGTGGTCACCAAACTACGGCCCGCGGGCCGGATACGGCCCGTCAGCACATTTGGCCCGGCCCTCTGAACAATACCAGAGACGCTATCGAATTATTTTCCTATTTGGCCTCCAGAAAAAAAATCCTAGGCCCGGCCCTGTCAAAGAGAGAACGGAATAATGGCGAAAAGGTTAGGTAAGAGAAAAATAGATTCAGAATGCAGGGTATTTAACCTGCAGTGGACAAACTATTATTTTTTTGTTCAATGCAAAGAAAAGGCCGTTTGTCTCATCTGTCAAGAGACGGTGGCGGTATTCAAAGAATACAATCTTCGCCGACACTATGAATCCCGTCACAAAGACAAGTACGATAGCTTGCAAGGCCAAATACGAGCAGACAAACTCTCAAAGCTAAAAAGTGGACTACTATCTCAGCAGAATACATTTGTACGCCAAGCTCAACTGAACCAGGCATCCGTTTGGGCCAGCTTTCGGGTTGCTAAACTGATAGCAAGAAGCGGTAAGCCTTTCACTGACGGAGAGTTTGTTAAGAAATGTATGGATGCTGTCGCGGAGGAGGTGTGTCCCGAGAAGAAAGATGCATTTAATGCCGTAAGTCTGTCGGCGAGTACAATCACCAGACGCGTTGAAGAAATCGGGAGTAATGTATATGCCCAGCTGCAGCAGAAGACGAAAGAATTGGACTTTTTTTCATTAGCACTGGATGAGAGCACGGACGTGCAAGACACAGCGCAACTGCTCATTTTTATTCGTGGAGTTAGCGCAAACTTTGAGATATGCGAGGAGCTGGCAGCCCTCCAAAGTCTCAAAGGGACTACAACGGGAGAGGATATTTTTGACAAAGTGTGCCAAACCATGGAGAAGTTGGACCTGGACTGGTCAAAGCTAGCTAGCATCACGGCTGACGGGGCTCCTAGCATGGTGGGCGAAACTCGTGGTCTAATAGGACGCATGAACCGGGAGTTGGAAAAAAGGGGTCTCACCGCCCCGCTACGAGTCCACTGCCTAATTCACCAGCAAGCACTGTGCTGCAAAGTGTTGACGTGGGATTCTGTAATGAAGGTTGTGGTGTCGTGCATAAACTTCATCAGAGCAAAGGGACTTAAACACAGGCAGTTCCTAGAATTCCTGTCTGAACTGGAGTCTACGCACGGAGATGTGCTGTACTACACAGAGGTCCGATGGCTGAGCCGGGGCAGAGTTTTGAGGCGTTTTTACGAGCTGCTACCCGAAATTAACGCATTTCTTCATTTAAAAGACAAAACGGTCCCAGAGCTGATCGACCCAGAATGGAAATGGCACCTCGCATTTTTAACAGACGTGACAGAAATACTTAACAGCCTTAACTTGCAGCTACAAGGCGAGGGGAAACTCATTTGCGACATGTATTCACACATAAAAGCATTTGAGGTGAAATTAGCGCTGCTTTTGGAACAAGTGAAAAAGCGCAACTTCGTCCATCTTCCTGCTACCCAAAACCTGTCGACAGAGAACCCAGCGGTCCGTTCCCAGCTGAAAAGTGCCTGGAAGCACTGGAAATGCTGAAGGCGGAGTTCGGTGTGCGATTCAGTGAACTACATGTTCATGCAAAAGAAATCCGTCTTTTTCAGAACCCCTTTGTTGCCGACTTTGATGAAGCCCAGCCTTCATATCAGTTTGAGTTGGCTGAGTTACAGAACTGTGATGTTCTGAAAGACGCATTCAAGCCCAACAGTCTCATTGACTTCTATGCCGCCCTCCCAAACGACACATATCCAAACATCAAAAAACACGCAATGAAAATGTCCACAGTTTTTGGCAGCACGTATATCTGCGAGAAAACCTTTTCTCGCATGAAACTGCTGAAAACCCCGATGAGATCAAGATTGACAGATGAACATTTGCATCAGTGCTTGAGACTGGCTGTAACTAGAATGGAACCTGATATTCAACTTCTCACCAGCCAGATGCAGGCCCACAGTTCACACTGATGAACATACATAGGTAAGCTCACTTTTCTGACTTGAATGAGTCATTCTGAGCATAAACAAATATAATCATAATAAAATCTACTGGGATAAAATCCATCTTTACAACCATACTGGTAGTGAAATGTATTGTGCTGTGTAGGTGCTGTATCACTTAGTTCAGTTTCTCAACCTGCTTCTTTTGTGGTTTTCACAGGGAAGTTGATGAGCGAGAGCTGCAAACAGCGGTGTCTACAAGCCTACTGGAACCTACAAAAGGATTATAAGGAAGGAACACAAGAACTTTAAGAGACTGCTCATATGTGTCAGAGAGATTCTGCTCTGACAACTGAGCTGAACTTTTATCTGTTAAGATTGTGCATGGCACGACAGAAAGTTAATGTTCCATGGCTTTTTTTTCTATGAAGAACCCAGAGAGAGTTATTTAGTTATTATTTATTTCCTGTTTTTTCTGTGAAGAACTCAGAGGGTTATTTAGTTATTATTTATTTCATTAATAGTGTTATTATTTGTTTCCTGACTTTTTTTCTGTAAAGAACCTGGAAAGGGTTATTTGGTTATGTGTGGCTTTCTGGAAAACAATACATTTTTTAAGCTCCCCTACGATCGTCACACTTTTTCTGTTACAAACTGACACCGGCCCCCCATCAGAGAAGGGAAAAGTTATGTGGCCCTCACAGGAAAAAGTTTGGGGACCCCTGCCTTAACCAAACATCAATAATCAGAAAAACAATCACAACTTCTTACGATTAAACTATTCTTACCTAATTTATAGTCAAAAGCGTTGCACTATATAGCCCCATTTGAGTATCTAGCAATTCCGTTGCTTGGCTATAGACACAAATCTGCCCGCCTTTGTAAAATATATATTCCCTATTCCGATTGAGTTCAGTTTTAAATTATAATCAGAGTAAACCCAACCGAACTTCTCAATTTAATTTACCCTAACATTTAACGTACCCTGTTTTTGTGTTAAACTTCTCATGTCAATTGATTCATAAATAGCCATAACGTCCAGGCAGGCTGGAATTGTATTGTATCTCTCCGTTATCCCCTTTTTCACAGTTAATTGTATTTGTTACTCCGACAATCTAGACAACAGAAAATAGCCCAAATTTGAACGCCCAAAGTTTTCCCTCAGTTCCCTTTCTTTACTCGATTGTCGCCTCTGACTTCCCCACAGTTAAATTACAACCTGTTGATGATTTTTTCGTGGAGTGTTACACTCCCAATTTTGTTACAATTAAAACATCTTGTATTTTTCTTTTTCACATTATTACCACATTCCTTATGTATTTGTTTTACCAGGAATTCTAACTTTTCGACATCTAGGCGTCCGTCAAAACCATACCCTTTTCCCCATTTAGGACAGAAATCTACATTCCTTCTATCTTTTTTGTTTCATATAACGGTAATCTTCCGTCTCTTCAGAAAGCAGTTTAGAAGGGTTACTACCCATTATAATACATTCCTGCCCCAAAATAATTCCAATCTCCAACCCTTTATGTTAATTTCTCTTTATTGGAATCCTTATCTACTTACGCCTAGTAATTCCAATATTTAACACCTTATGGTTAATATCTCTTTTATTGGGATCCTCATCTACTAAAGTCTGACATTAAGTCTCACCCGTATACGATACATTACTCTTCCTTTAGGACTTTTGCTAAGATTGTCGCTCCAAATCAGCCTACTTGTAGGGTTGACCGAAGACAAATAGACCGAGTCTCAAGAGTCTCCATCCACCTGTCGTTCAATCTGATACTAGTTTTCACCCGTATACAGCGATCAATGTTCCTATAGGACTTTGAACTTAAAATATCGCCCCAAATATAGCTTAATCTGTAGAGTTGATTGAAAATGACCAACGGAAAAGCAACTCAATTGTTCCCCATAATCTAAAAAAATAAGGACCACCAACCTGCAGTGTCTATTTCCAAGATCTATATATCTATGGGGTCACTTGTTCCGTCTCTCCGCTGGATACATTGTTCAATCTGACATTTAACTCACCCGTATACAGTAATCCTCGTTCCTTTAGGACTTTTAACTTAAACTATGTCGCTCCAAACATAGCCTACTTGTAAAGTTGACCGAAAACAAATGGACCGAGGCCAGTCCCAAAACCAATCCTGCAGTGTCTATTCTTGAAAGCTGATGGCATAAAATCACCTGTTCCGTTTCTTCCCATGGAACCTCAACCACACGATCACTTTTCACTATCAAGAACAGACTACTAAAAACCGGGAAAGACCCCCCCCCGTCCATTCATCGCTCAATCTGACATTAGTTTTCACCCGTATACAGTGATCACTGTAGGACTATACAGTAATCCCTGTTCTCTATAGGACTTTGAACTACAATGTCGCTCCAAGCATAGCCTATTTGTAGAGTTGACTTTTAAACTGAGAACAACTTAAATCACTCTATGATAATTTAAATCATTCCCCCTTAATCAAGAATAAAACATACTGACCTTATCGCCGACTGGGAAAGCAATGTTCGTTGTATCTAGTCACTCTCTCTGTTCTCTGTGATAATACGCAGGCCTGTTTAAGTTAACCTCAATTCAGAGGTCAGGTCTTTAGTAAAACGAGTCAAACTCGTCTGTGCACGATTTTCAGCGTATTACCTTCAGATAACAGATAAAGATATTTAGATCCGGCTCGAAGGACCAAATTGATAGAGGAATTTTAAATTCCCTTATGTTTTATTGCCAAAACCAATTAAATTCGCACTCATTTCTAATTCATGATAAGTTGTAAGTTTATCATTTGCATGAATTAGCAAGAGACCAGTCTTAAAAAACAAGTTCAGCATTTATTCTTGATGAGTACTGACCCAAAATACAAAGAACATTACATTTTAAATCTGAAGAAGACATAAAATGACATCATCAGTTACACCCCCTCTCCCAGTCTTACAATGGCGTAGTATTCGGTCCTGGAGATAGTTTCACTCCCCTCATAAACTACATTCCAACCTGCCTAAAGGATATACTTCTCTCTGCTAATGGAATCCAACCAAAACATTCTTATCTGTTTGAAGTACTATCTTATCTCTGCTTTAAAACTTTCCCAGGAGACACAGACACAATTAATTTCTGCTTACATTTTCAGTAACAGTACAATTAAGAACCAAGCTCTAAAACCCAATCAAGCTTTTTTTTCAAATCATAACATAATAGTATTAGCATGAATGGTTCTAATCATTAAAGTATACATAATTGATCATCTAAACTATATTTTCCTCTATCAGTATTCAAACTTATTTGGCCTATCACATTAATAATATGTTTAATTTAGGCATATCCACATAAAAATAGGCTTTCAACTTGTAGGCGTTGCAATATAGGCTGTCATTTTGGGTACAGGTGTCATGTGGAATAATTTTAGAACTCTGTTTTATAACTTTTTTTATTATAGGGCTCTCCTTAAAAAGAGACCCTAGCTCACAGGCCTCTAAATATAGCCTCCAAATACATTTTTTACATAATAGTTAAAGCACGTGCAGTGGCCGATAGGAAAGATGTCACTCAGGACAGTTTATGACCAAGACGTAATCAATATTTAGTTTTGTCTTGTTTTAGATATGGATATATCCTCTGCGTGATGGGGTTGTGCATCGCAAATGGCTAGGACAAGCCTACATACCGAGTCGGATTCACTAACACTCAAAATGCCTAATATAAAGGCCTACAGTCCGTGCTCCAAATACTGGAAAAAGTGTGATTCATTAGTTTACATGATCACCACAATAGCCCCACACAGCTATAAAATGAAAATTCTGCCATTATATAACACACAACAGCATGGCATATTTATATACGAGTTGATTTAGGTTTATTCCACTAACATCTGGGCTCGAGTTGCTTGATTGACTAGCTAATTTCAACTAGCTACGTTCGGTTCATGTCCTTTGCAGATGCCAGATCACTGACAAAAGTTTGTACGCATAAAAAAGATCTGTAAACTATTAAAGGGATGTGTAAAGTAAGAATTTAACGTGTAAATTGGGCGGCAGGGTAGCCTAGTAGTTAGAGCGTTGGATTAGTAACCGAAAGGGTGCAAGTTGAAATCCCCGAGCTGACAAGGTACAAATCTGTGGTTCTGCCTCTGAACAGGCAGTTAAACCACTGTTCCTAGGCCGTCATTGAAAATAAGAATTTGTTCTGACTTAAAGGTAAAAAATATATATACTTTAAAAAAAAATCATAGCCGTAACATAAGGTTTGTACATTGGACAGATATGTTTCACACATGGTTTTTATTACGATCCAAACAAGTCACATATGGATTTTCTTACGATCCTAATGATATGCATGTTCAAGCTTTGGCAGGTATCTGGCTCCATAGATTTCCCCCCAATCCACCCCACAACAAAGGATTTTTGTTGTCATTATTGCCTCTGCTATAACCCTGCTCACAATCTGCGAACAACAACGTGAGATAAAGAGTAATAGGATGAACTGTGATCTATGCTTCAAAACCTTCATTTTACATTACACTTTGAGATACAATTGTGTACCTTTACATATGTCCAAGCAACGTTACATATTATATTTCTAATGATGTACAGTAAATTGCACGCTTTTGGTCCTAATGGAAATACGCTAAAAGTTGAGCTTGAAAGCAATCTAACAGTGTTAATACTGGTTCAATGTGACATTACCAAGGCGTATCAATCAGTCCCGAATCAGACAAACCATTCCCAAACCACGACACCAGTGTCATGCCACTTAAAGGCGATGCAAAAAAATAAGGAGCAATCACGGTGCCACTTTTGACAGGAAGCATTCATAGAAAACAGAGAGAGAGAGAGAAACACACGGACTGAGGTGCGAGTCAGAGGGAGGAGACCACATTTTCCAAGGTGGCGAGCTTCTAATCTGGTCAGGATAACTGGTACTTCTCTGAGAGTCGACAGATATGGATAAGGCACATCTGTACAGTCGTGGCCAAAAGTTTTGAGAATGACTCAAATATTAATTTTCACAAAGTCTGCTGCCTCAGTTTGTAGGATGGCTATGTGTATATACTCCAGAATGTTATGAAGAGAGATCAGATGAATTGCAATTAATTGCAAAGTCCCTCTTTGCCATGCAAATGAACTGAATCCCCCCAAAACATTTCCACTGCATTTCAGCCCAGCCCTGCCACAAAAGGACCAGCTGACATCATGTCAGTGATTCTCTCGTTAACACAGGTGTGAGTGTTGACGAGGACAAGGATGGAGATCACTCTGTCATGCTGATTGAGGTCGAATAACAGACTGGAAGCTTAAAAAGAAGGGTGGTGCTTGGAATCATTGTTCTTCCTCTGTCAGCTATGGCGCTACCATGCCATGCCAAAAGTAAAGCATCTTTAGACCATTCATGTGTGGGGTTGCTTCTCAGCCAAGGGAGTGAGCTCACTCACAATTTTGCCTAAGAACACAGCCATGAATAAAGAATGGTACCAACACATCCTCCGAGAGCAACTTCTCCCAACCATCCTGGAACAGTTTGGTGACGAACATTGCATTTTCCAGCATGATGGAGCACCTTGACATAAGGCAAAAGTGATAACTAAGTGGCTCGGGGAACAAAACATCAATATTTTGGGTCCATGGCCAGGAGGCTCCCCAGACCTTAATCCCATTGAGAACTTGTGGTCAATCCTCAAGAGGCAGATGGACAAACAAAAACCCACAAATTCTGACAAATTCCAAGCATTGATTATGCAAGAATAGGCTGCCATCAGTCAGGCTGTGGCCCAGAAGTTAATTGACAGCATGCCAGGGCAGATTGCAGAGGTCTTGAAAAAGAAGGGTCACCACTGCAAATATTGACTCTTTGCATCAACTTCATGTAATTGTCAATAAAAGCCTTTTACACTTATGAAATGCTTGTAATTATACTTCAGTATTCCATAGTAACATCTGACAAAAATATCTAAAGACACTGAATCAGCAAACTTTGTGGAAATTAATATTTGTGTCATTCTCAAAACTTTTGGCCACGACTGTAGGCAGTCCTGGTGTCTTGAGCGAGGTAAGCTTGTTTTCGATTCGCACCTTGGCTCTAACTCTTCGATGTTGGCATAACTTTAAGGTGTAAATGGTAGGGTGTTTACATCCCCCATTACACTGTTTATACCTATCCAGACCCCTGCAAACATAGAATAGTTAGGGCCAAGGGAAAGATGTAGGGAGCGAACTGGCATCGACAGAGAGTCTGCTGAGAAAAGCGTGTTGGGCAAGCAGCATCTTGTTATATCTGCCACACCATCCAGGTTGGGCTGAACTGAATCCTAACAGGCTATACTTATTGGGGGATGAATGAACCTTGCAGCCCTCCTATGACAAATGGCACGGGCTTCTAGTCACATTAGTGACGCATGCTATTTTTTTCTTCCAGTAACTCCTTGTCTCTGTACACCCAACAAAGCCCAGGAAGGCTTGGCTGCTTTAGAACGGTATGGAGCACCAGATGTAGCAGCAGCTCTCTTTCAAACAGGTTAATATTAAAGGCCCACCAACACCTATCAATGCCCATTGTTGTTACTGCAGCTGGCAAAAGAGGAGACGATGCTGGATGCCCTCCCCTGTTCTTTCCCAGGACCAGCCACTCTCCTAGGGGCTGTATGGTGGGGGCTTCTCATCGTGGGGGGGAGTAAGGGGGAGAGTAGCTTGGGGGGGACCAGGGTGGGCCACATGCGGCTGGCCCCTATGCGGCTAGCCCCTGACTGGGAGTCATCAGACAGGCCAGAAGAGTCAGGGAACATCATGCTGGAGCCCTGAGGAGAAGGGAGGGAGAAGATGAGCCAGAGTTAAAACAAGACAGATGACTTGAGTTTGTACAGTACTCATCCTATGATCAAGCAGTAAGGACAGAATCTTAACTTGAAATCCACCAGTGTAACTTGAATTTGTGCATATTTACCATTGACATAAATGTGTGATCTCCTAAAAATTTTGACTTACCAACACATAGTTCAAGTTAGTCTTCAGTCCTAATGCATTATTCATGTTAGTTGTGGCTATGTGGGGGATAATGTATGATGGGTATTAGTAGTATATTACCTGCAGGTCGTAGGCAGTGTAGGGTGGCAGGTAGGGGGCAGTGTTGAGGTAGGAGTTGAATGAGGGGGTGCTGGGAGCTGGAAACTCTAAGGGGAAAGAGGCTGCAGGAAGGGGCTCTGATTCACACGAGTCAGGGGTCAACATGGGCGTCTGTCCAAAACACAAAAAAATAATGGGCAATACTGATACCTGTGGTTCATGGTGTGTGCACGTCACAAAGGGCAACAATAAGGGCCACATATATTGAGAATTTGCATTCCGGGGGGGGGTAACTGGACTTGTCGAATAATAACCGCTTGCTTTCCTTTTGTCTGTTGAAAAACACCTTAAAACGTTATGCTAGGATGTGCCCTAATAAATACAACCCTGCTTCTCATCTCACCAAGTCCTTGAAACCTCCTAGCACGCCGGCAGTAATGATGCCCAGGAAGAGAGCGACAATGTTGAGAATGATGGCGGACCATAGCAGGTGGTGGAGGTGCACCACGTCCTCGCAGCTCCCCACCTCCGTGTACTCATGGTAGCCCCCCATAAGCTCCACACGGCTGGGCCAGTGTGTGAGAGAGGTGGGTGGACGAGATCAGGGAGGAGAAAGAGTAAAGACAGACAGAAGTAAGAACCACCTTATTGAGATGCAAGGCTAAAGAGAAATGTGTAATGCCTACGACATTCATTGTGACAAATGACAGGCAAGCATAAATCCCAAATCAACAACATAGAAATTAACACAAGTGCACCTTTGGTTGTAAAACAGATGACAGTTTCAAATCAAGTTGGAAATGGGGAATTACTGTAGCTACAGCTACTAGAGAGAGAGAGAGTTGGGGGAAACGGGTATGAGGATTGGTATTCATGTAGGAGTGAGGGCAGGGCATCCAATCATTTCCATGGTGGATTCCAAGCAGGAAGACTCTTACTCTTAAAATCAACCACACCAACAATAATGTTTCATAAGGGGCTAAAAGAAAGGGACCTATTTCTAAATCATGGACGTTTTCCTAAAAAATTTCAAAACATCTTTATTCACATGTCCCAAAAGAAGGTGTTCTCTGAAACATAAGCAGTGCTGACCTTAAAGCTACTAAAAAGACACTAAAACAACAAGTGTATACATTTGAGGCAAACAAGTAAATAATCAATCAATTGAGCTGAGTTTAGCTGCCCCTCAGGCAGAAAAATAATCAAAACAATCCTCTAATGATAGGAATTTGCAAAGGAGGCTTAGCAAACTCACTTGCCACAGTTGTAGAGGTCACAGCAGTAACAGGTATTGGATTTCACACGTAAATTACAAGTAGCCCGGGATGCTGTCTGGCAGTGAACCTAGATTTAACACAGATAGTCACTGTTATGACATGGTAAAGCAAATGGGTCATGGTAAAGCAAATGGGTCTATATTATGTGAAACTGATGGATTTTCAACTCTAAGGCAACATTTAAACAACTTTAAGGCAACTTTTCAACTAAAATGGTGATATGAGGTCAACAGGAATGAAGTGTGCACTCACATCTTCATAATCAACAGAGGGTTTGGAATTGGCGTGGAAATCACAGCGACCGGCGTAGTAGGGTCTAAGGTCCTGGGGTGCAACACAAAGTCATTATATCCACATTTTATTCTACTGATTAGGTTTTACACATCAGTAAAGAAACAACAGCAGTAGACCCAAGACCCACTGCAATTTGCATACCGCCCAAACAGATCCACATATGATGCAATCTCTATTACACTTCACACTGCCCTTTCCCACCTGGACAAAAGGAACACTTATGTGAAAATGCTATTCATTGACTACAGCTCAGCGGTCAACACCATAGTACCATCACTAAGTACCATCACTAAACTAAGGATCCTGGGACTAAACACCTCCCTCTGCAACTGGATCCTGGACTTCCTGACGGGCTGCCCCCAGGTGGTGAGGGTAGGACTTCAGGAAACAGCAGAGGGAACACCCCCCTATCCAAATCGATGGAACAGTAGTGGAGAGGGTAGCAAGTTTTAAGTTCCTCGGCATACACATCACAGACAAACTGAATTGGTCCACTCACACTGACAGCGTCGTGAAGAAGGCGCAGCAGCGCCTCTTCAACCTCAGGAGGCTGAAGAAATTTGGCTTGTCACCAAAAGCACTCACAAACTTCTACAGATGCACAATCGAGAGCATCCTGGCGGGCTGTATCACCGCCTGGTACGGCAACTGCTCCGCCCTCAACCGTAAGGCTCTCCAGAGGGTAGTGAGGTCTGCACAACGCATCACCGGGGGCAAACTACCTGCCCTCCAGGACACCTACACCACCCGATGTTACAGGAAGGCCATAAAGATCATCAAGGACATCAACCACCCGAACCACTGCCTGTTCACCCCGCTATCATCCAGAAGGCGAGGTCAGTACAGGTGCATCAAAGCTGGGACCGAGAGACTGAAAAACAGCTTCTATCTCAAGGCCATCAGACTGTTAAACAGCCACCACTAACATTGAGTGGCTGCTGCCAACACACTGTCATTGACACTGACCCAACTCCAGCCACTTTAATAATGGGAATTGATGGGAAATGATGTAAATATATCACTAGCCACTTTAAACAATGCTACCTTATATAATGTTACTTACCCTACATTATTCACCTCATATGCATATGTATATACTGTACTCTACATCATCGACTGCATCCTTATGTAATACATGTATCACTAGCCACTTTAACTATGCCACTTTGTTTACTTTGTCTACATACTCATCTCATATGTATATACTGTACTCGATACCATCTACCGTATGCTGCTCTGTACCATCACTCATTCATATATCCTTATGTACATATTCCTTATCCCCTTACACTGTGTATAAGACAGTAGTTTTGGAATTGTTAGTTAGATTACTTGTTGGTTATCACTGCATTGAACTAGAAGCACAAGCATTTCGCTACACTCGCATTAACATCTGCTAACCATGTGTATGTGACAAATACAATTTGATTTGATTTGATTTAGGTAGCAACACATCTGCCACTATGATCCTCAACACTGGAGCTCCCCAGGGGTGCGTGCTCAGTCCCCTCCTGTAATCCCTGTTCACCCACGACTGCATGGCCAGGCACGACTCCAACACCATCATTAAGTTTGCAGACGACACAACAGTGGTAGGCCTGATCACTGACAACGACGAGACAGCCTATAGGGAGGAGGTCAGAGACCTGGCCGTGTGGTGACAGAATAACAACCTATCCCTCAACGTAACCAAGACTAAGGAGATGATTGTGGACAACAGGAAAAGGAGGACCGAGCACACCCCCATTCTCATCGACGGGGCTGTAGTGGAGCAGGTTGAGAGCTTCAAGTTCCTCGGTGTCCACATCAACAACAAACTAGAATGGTCCAAACACACCAAGACAGTCGTGAAGAGGGCACGACAAAGCCTATTCCCCTCAGGAAACTAAAAAGATTTGGTATGGGTCCTGAGATCCTCAAAAGGTTCTACAGCTGCAACATCGAGATCATCCTGATTGGTTGCATCACTGCCTGGTACGGCAATTGCTCGGCCTCTGACCGCAAGGCACTACAGGGGGTAGTGCGTACGGCCCAGTACATCACTGGGGCTAAGCTGCCTGCCATCCAGGACCTCTACACCAAGCGGTGTCAGAGGAAGGCCCTAAAAATTGTCAAAGACCCCAGCCACCCCAGTCATAGACTGTTCTCTCTACTACCGCATGGCAAGCGGTACCGGAGTGCCAAGTCTAGGACAAAAAGGCTTCTCAACAATTTTTACCCCCAAGCAATAAGACTCCTGAACAGGTAATCAAATGGGTACCTGGACTATTTGCATTGTGTCCCCCCCCCCCCGAACCCCTCTTTTTACACTGCCGCTACTCTCTGTTTATCATATATGTATAGTCACTTTAACTATACATTCATGTACATACTACCTCAATTGGGCCGACCAACCAGTGCTCCCTCAGAATTGGCTAACCGGGCTATCTGCATTGTTTATCTGCACCCACCAACCCCTCTTTTACGCTACTGCTACTCTCTGTTCATCATATATGCATAGTCACTTTAACCATATCTACATGTACATACTACCTCAATCCTCCTGACTGATTGTCTGTATGTAGCCTCGCTACTGTATATAGCCTGTCTTTTTACTGTTGTTTAATTTCTTTACTTACCTATTGTTCACCTAACACCTTTTTTTGCACTATTGGTTAGAGCCTGTAAGTAAGCATTTCACTGTAAAGTCTACACCGGTTGTATTCGGCGCACGTGACAAATAAACTTAGATTTGATTTGAACAGCATCAACCACACCAGCAGAGTACACTCCAACAACACAAGATGCAAATGAACTTGTATCATAATCTATGCGTAAGTAACCTGTATGTAAACAATAATTTCTCATGGAAAATTGAAAAGGTACAAAACAATGATGTCATCAAGTGGCAATGGTCAGATTCTATATTAAATCAGTTATTGGTGGGGTTACTATGTAATAACACTGAAACAGTGACATTCCATATGACTGCATGGTATCTGTGCATCTGTCTTCTGTATGATTGCTGCTTAGAACTTGGCTTACTCGCTGTGTTTGTTACTGGTACTCACAATGTGTCTTGCTGCAAACACCCCATCCACAATGGCACAGCAGAAGGCAGCCACCACTCCGAAACTGATGAACATAATGGACACCACCAGCTGGAAGACACACAAAGAGTGACGAGAGAAGCAAAGTGTTATCCACTCGGACCTTTGTCTTATTATCTTCCATAGCAAAGTCAAATCAAGGGAAATATTCCATGAACATTCCATGAATAAATCATTGTGTTTGTTGTTCTGCATCTAATTGGATGTTTGTTGTCTACTGTTAGCTGTTTGCTCCTCATCCAGTTTTTGTGTGTAAAGGCTGACAAGCTACACACTCATTCTTCATTTCGGGAGCTAGGGGGAGTAGCTACGCCCCTGGCAACACCCCACGGCTCTCATCTGCTGTTCCGTCCATACATTCTTGCGTGGACATCTGTCCCCCTCCTCTTACACATGATTATTTCTGGATCCATCTCGCAAGAAGCCCTAAGATACATGTTCTGACAGCCATGCTAAAATCCCTGTGAGCCAACTGTGACATTCTGCTAGAGAAGGTAGCAGTGTTTCTGTGCCCATGCCACATGAAGACCACAATTTGGGTGTAGTCTATCATTGCCAAGTGATTGTAGCTTAACGAATTGAATTGGGTTATTGGCGGTGTTTGTCTGCAGAGAGCTATAGAGGTGTGGCATAGAAACTAATATGGAAGCGCAGGCATAATATAAATACTCTTACCATCTGCCTCTTATTTTCTATCAAATGGGCTCCGATGATTCCGAGAAAGGAGCCTAGGCCCAGCTGAAAAAAGAGCACAATGTTGTTAGGTCACCAGTCGAACCAGACTAAATGGGAAATTAATTTGAATGGTAATAAAGACCAACAGCGAATAGAACACAACACTTAATTTCTGTTGACTCATTCAGGATCAGGAAATGGTCTTTCTATTTAGTTCACCCAAATTACTTTTCCCCGGAAATAATCAATCCCAATTATTGTGATAGAAAATGACCAAGTTCAAATTCTGTAGAAATGTTTCCTTGACCTAAGTGTAGCACATGTAATGTGGATGTGAAACTTACTCCTCAGCCTGAAGTGTCCCCGCTTGCGCCAATGAATAGCTAGATATTTGAGCGGCACTAACTGGTAAGACGCTTCAGGAGGGCAGTCACGTGTACTAGCAAGGCAGAGGTCCCGAGTTCGTGCCAGGTATGGGCTGAATTGGGAGGAAGTGGTACTTGATAAAGGCCTTTGCAAACTGTACGATTTTAGCCTAATTTATGCCATGATTTTGACTTCTCAGACCACGTTGTGGGCAAATTCTTAGGTCGTAAACAATCGTTGTACGTCTTGTCTTGTTCAGTGTGACAGGGTCTAGGTCTGATTAAGTAGCGAAAAGGTTCTAGTAGCATCCAACTTTTTTGCCTTTATCGTGTAGTGTGTGGCTGGTGTTACGATCCCGGTGACTAACCAATAGGAACACTGCCGACACTGAGTATAGTCAGATTAATATAATAGTTTGATTTAAATATTTCCCTAAAACTTCCTGTTTACATAACATCTGAAATAGGCTACCTGATGGGATAAATGCACAAAATGTCCAATCAAAATAAATGTTTTACCATTGGGAAAGCCTATTTGATTCTGAGTTCGAACATATAAAGTTTGTATGTGAAAACTATTTATTTAGGTTTTTCCGAATTCACTTCACTTACGCATAAGCATAGAGTGAGACATGCGCTGCTGGCACATGTGCAGATCAAATACACTGCTGCAGTTGACGTAGCCTACGTTGGCTGACGTAGCGTCACAAGCAAATCACAGAATGTGTCGACAGAACACATTTGAAGCAAATCTTACAATCTGGCCAGGTTGAGATCAAGATTGTAATTTGGTAACGTCGCACAGTGTGACGTTGTTAAGGCTTTAAGCAAGCAGCATGACTTCCTTTACAGTGGTGCCGTGACCCAGGTCTACAGTTGCACTCAGCTCAACACCGGGGTCGCTGTTGATTATGTTTGAGCAGTGGATGTTGCACATGGGGATGTGAAACTTACTCCTCAGCCTAAAATGTCCCCACTTGCGCCAGTGAATAGCTAGCATTTCACATGGCGTGGACTGGTAAGACGCTTCAGGAGGGCGGTGACATATGCTAGCAAGGCAGAGGTCACAGTTTGCGCCAGGTATGGGCCGAATCGGGAGGAAGTGGTACTTGCTAAGCAAGCATTGTGGCGTCATTTACATATGCTTAGATCTATAAATGATAGCATAGGTGTCCAAGATCATCACCCTATTACTCTCATCAATCCAACTAGGGTTGCAAAGGGTCGGAAACTTTCCGCTAATATTACATAATTTTTCCGGACATGTTCCATGGGTAGTTAAGCCTGGGAATTTTGCTTAAATTCATCAAAAAAGTTAGCTTACAACAGTGAACTGTCATTGTGGGATACACATAAGGCAATTCTAGCTTTTGTGGCATATTTTGGTTAAACTGTCCCCAATTCAAGGGAATTGCAACCCTCTGCATGCACAGTGCATTCTTCCATCACATGTGCAGTGCACTCTTCCATCATATATACAGCTGATTCTCATGATCTTCCACACTAATGAGATGCTATTGAGCCCACACTACTACACTGTCTGAGCCAAGGACTACATGCTTTCTGGTAAATTTTGATTTCAATACTGGGTGGGGTGAATATATTTTATATGACATACATGATTTTTTGTGAATGAGTAAATAGTAGCCTACAGAAACGTGTGTTTAAATCAAAACTAGCTAGTTTTTGCCATCATGTGGGTTTTAGCTTGCTTAAGTCTGCTAACTGAGTGTTAATTCACCCATTTCCATGTTTTATTTTAAAACATGTATCTTACAAAGGACGTGTTTATCCTAACTACTTAACTATTTATCTGTACATGGAATTGTATTTGGGATATTTTTACTCATTTTTTTCTAATCTTCACGTGAAAATGCCATGGGCACTATCTGATGTGTGGAGACATTTCACTGCACCTAATATAGAAGGAAAAGCTGTGTACATTTGCAAATACTGTGCCAAATCATATGTGAAGAATGCAACAAAGATGCAGAATCATCTGGCCAAGTGCATAAAGTTCCCTCAGTGCTCACAACAAGCAACCTCTGACAAAATTCACTCTACCTATATTTGAGATGAAAATGATGAATCAGATACCTTGTTGATAGCAACAGCTCATGGTCCTCCTGGAATCAGAATTTTTTTTGGACTCAATGGAGGAACGTAGTCAGAGAAATACTGATGAAGGTTTTGCTCGAGCTGTGTATGCAACTGGTTCACCTCTGATACTCACAGGCAATGTATTTTGGAAGAGATTTCTGAATGTTCTTCTCCCATCATACACCCCTCCAACCAGACATGCTTTATCTACTCATTTGCTGGATGCAGAGTACAAACAGAGTTCAAGTGAAGGTCAAGCAGAGAAAGCAGACTGTATAGCATTAATCTCTGATGGGTGGTAAAATGTTTGTGGGCAAGGAATAATTGACTACATCTCCACCCCCCAACCAGTATTCTACAAGAGCACAGACACAAGGGACAACAGACACATTGGTCTCTACATTGCATATGAGCTGAAGGCAGTCATCAATGACCTTGGACCACAGAAAGTATTTGCACTGGTGACAGACAATGCTGTGAACATGAAGGCTGCTTGGTATAAAGTGGAGGAGTCCTACCTCACATCACACCCATTAGCTGTGCTGCTAATGCATTGAATCTGCTCCTCAAGGACATCATGGCACTGAAAACAATGGATACACTCTACAAGGAAACGGTTAGGTATGTGAAGGGCAATCAAGTTATAGCAGCAATCTACCTCACCAAGCAAAGTGAGAAGAATAAAGCGCCACATTGAAGCTGCCCAGCAACATCTGTGGGGATGGTGTTATCATCATGTTTGATAGTCTCCTGGAGGGGAAGGAGTCTCTCCAAGAAATGGCCATATCGCAGTCTGCCGATATGGACAGCCCCATCAAGAGGATCCTCCTGGATGATGTATTTTGGGAGAGAGTGGTAAGCAGCCTGAAATCTATAGAGGTAGCCATTGATGGATTTAGGGAGACAGTGCCACCCTGTCTGGTGTTCAGACTCCACTTTCAGATGTAAGAGAAGAAATCCGTACTGCCATGCCAACTTCACTGTTGTTCCAAGCAGAGGAAACTGCAGTTCTGAAATACATCAAAAGGCGTGAAGACCTCTGCCTGAAGCCACTCTGCAGCGTACAAGAGCATCCTGTCTGGTGCAGAGAACAACGAGGCCTATGGTGTCATTAATACCGTGTCTCGCCACCTTGGCCTGGATAAGGGCAAGATTCTTGGCAGTCTGGCGAAGTATACTTCCAAAATACGGGATTTGGGATGGAGATGCCAACATATCTGATCAGCCACCTGGTGGAAGGGACTTTGTGGATCTGAGGCTCTTTCCCCTGTTGCCTCCATCCTCCTCCAAATCTAACCAACATCAGCCGCCTCAGAGCGCAACTGGTCCTTGTTTGGGAACACACACACCAAAGCACGCAACAGACTGACCAATACAAGGGCTGGAAAATTGGTGGCCATCTGGGCAAATTTGAGGCTTTGTGAGCCTGACAACGAGCCATCCTCAACAAGGTTGGAAAATGACAGTGAAGATGAAGCCTGATAGTGAAGATATTCAGTGAAGATGTTCAAGAGGTGGACATTGAGGAGGTCCAGGGAGAAGACATGGAAGCATGAGAGGAAGACAATGAAAGCTTTAGTTTCTAGACTATAATTTTACAGATGTATATTGAAAACATTTTTGGGAGATGCAATGGATCATTGGGGATCATTCAAAAGAAATCATCCCATGAAGAGTCAACTCATTTAATTAAAGTTCAATTCATAACATTTTTATTATATACAGTGCCTTGCGAAAGTATTCGGCCCCCTTGAACTTTGCGACCTTTTGCCACATCTCAGGCTTCAAACATAAACATATAAAACTGTATTTTTTTGTGAAGAATCAACAACAAGTGGGACACAATCATGAAGTGGAGCGACATTTATTGGATATTTCAAACTTTTTTAACAAATCAAAAACGGAAAAATTGGGCGTGCAAAATTATTCAGCCCCCTTAAGTTAATACTTTGTAGCGCCACCTTTTGCTGCGATTACAGCTGTAAGTCGCTTGGGGTATGTCTCTATCAGTTTTGCACATCGAGAGACTGACATTTTTTCCCATTCCTCCTTGCAAAACAGCTCGAGCTCAGTGAGGTTGGATGGAGAGCATTTGTGAACAGCAGTTTTCAGTTCTTTCCACAGATTCTCGATTGGATTCAGGTCTGGACTTTAACTTGGCCATTCTAACATCTGGATATGTTTATTTTTGAACCATTCCATTGTAGATTTTACTTTATGTTTTGGATCATTGTCTTGTTGGAAGACAAATCTCCGTCCCAGTCTCAGGTGTTTTGCAGACTCCATCAGGTTTTCTTCCAGAATGGTCCTGTATTTGGCTCCATCCATCTTCCCATCAATTTGAACCATCTTCCCTGTCCCTGCTGAAGAAAAGCAGGCCCAAACCATGATGCTGCCACCACCATGTTTGACAGTGGGGATGGTGTGTTCAGGGTGATGAGCTGTGTTACTTTTACGCCAAACATAACGTTTTGCATTGTTGACAAAAAGTTCAATTTTGGTTTCATCTGACCAGAGCACCTTCTTCCACATGTTTGGTGTGTCTCCCAGGTGGCTTGTGGCAAACTTTAAACAACACTTTTTATGGATATCTTTAAGAAATGGCTTTCTTCTTGCCACTCTTCCATAAAGGCCAGATTTGTGCAATATACGACTGATTGTTGTCCTATGAACAGAGTCTCCCACCTCAGCTGTAGATCTCTGCAGTTCATCCAGAGTGATCATGGGCCTCTTGGCTGCATCTCTGATCAGTCTTCTCCTTGTATGAGCTGAAAGTTTAGAGGGATGGCCAGGTCTTGGTAGATTTGCAGTGGTCTGATAGTCCTTCCATTTCAATATGATCACTTGCACAGTGCTCCTTGGGATGTTTAAAGCTTGGCAAATCTTTTTGTATCCAAATCTAGCTTTAAACTTCTTCACAACAGTATCTCGGACCTGCCTGGTGTGTTCCTTGTTCTTCATGATGCTCTCTGCGCTTTTAACAGACCTCTGAGACTATCACAGTGCAGGTGCATTTATACGGAGACTTGATTACACACAGGTGGATTGTAATTTATCATCATTAGTCATTTAGGTCAACATTGGATCATTCAGAGATCCTCACTGAACTTCTGGAGAGTTTGCTGCATTGAAAGTAAAGGGGCTGAATAATTTTGCACGCCCAATTTTTCAGTTTTTGATTTGTTAAAAAGGTTTGAAATATCCAATAAATGTTGTTCCACTTCATGATTGTGTCCCACTTGTTGTTGATTCTTCACAAAAAAATACAGTTTTATATCTTTATGTTTGAAGCCTGAAATGTCGCAAAGTTCAAGGGGGCCGAATACTTTCGCAAGGCACTGTATATATCTATTGGAAGGATTTAATCATTTGTAATTATGTCTACCTATGATGAGGTAAAAGGTTTATGTTTCTGTCTCCATATGATATTGTAAATATATCCAATGCTAAAAACATCTACATTTTTGTAAGGGGTGCATACTGGCGGCAGAGAAGTCAGACGCAGGAGAGCAACGGTGCAGTTTATTCATAAAAAGATCAAAACATAACAATCAATAAATGGGTACAAAACACGACGCACACCAGACATAACGTGCACGAGCACTTACAATAAACAATACCGGACAAGGACATGGGGGGGGGGGGGGACAGAGGGTTAAATACACAACATGTAATTGATGGAATGAAACCAGGTGTGTGGGAAGTCAAGACAAAACAAATGGGAAATGAAAGGTGGATCGGCGATGGCTAGAAGACCGGTGACGTCGACCGCCGAACGTCGCCCAAACAAGGAGAGGGACCGACTTCGAAGGAAGTCGTGACAATTTTAAATTGCATTCATATTCATTTGCATATATTTACGTTAATTCCCATATATTCCCAAAGAAAGTTTCCTCCTCTGAATATTCCCCAAAATGTGCAACTCTAAATCCAACCAATTCAGATCTGTGATTACTTCAAGGAAGGCAAGGACTTCTGGAAACAGCAGAGGGAGCACCCCCCCCCCTATCCACATCGACAGGACAGTAGTGGAGAAGGTGGAAAGTTTTAAGTTCCTCGGCGTACACATCACGGACAAACTGAAATGGTCTAACCACACAGACAGCATGGGGAAGAAGGCGCAACAGCGCCTCTTCAACCAAAAGCACTCACAAACTTTTACAGATGCACAATCGAGAGCATCCTGTAGGGCTGTATCAACGCCAGGTACGGGAACTTGGATGTAATAAATGTATCACTAGTCACTTAAACAATTCCACTTTATATAATGTTTACATACCCTACATTACTCATCTCATATGTATATACTGCACTCTATACCATCTACTGCATCTTGCCTATGCCGTTCGGCCATCGCTCAACCATATATTTATATGTAAATATTCTTATTCATTCCTTTACACTTGTGTGTATAAGGTAGTTGTTGTGAAATTGTTAGACATTACTGCATGGTCGGAACTAGAAGCACTGCTAACCATGTTTATGTGACCAATAAAATGTGATTTTGATTTGGATGCATTTCTGAAGTATTTAAACAGGGCCCATATCTATGCTCGTGGCATCGATCTCCCAGTAAGAATGATGTAATGAAAGTACAACCAGTCTCTGCTCTATTAATACAAGTCTCACAATAACATTTCCTTGATCTATACTAGTTAAGATTGTTCTTCAATACCTGCCCTATTCTTCTATCTCAAATGTGATTCACTGGTCTTTTTCAGATGAATAACCATACATGATTTATTCTTAGAGACAACCTAGTCATCATGCACACTGAATATAATCGAGGAACTTTATTTTTCCTGTTAGGGAGCTTCTTATTTTATAGAATATCATGTCTCTAGGATCAACACAGGTAGTTTCTCCTGAGGCAGAATGCTGAGGGTTATATAGATGGGGTCTCTGAAGCCACTTTATAGGTGATCACATATATTTTAGCCTCTAATGACAACAATGCTAAATAATGAAGACCATCATTAATTATCACTCAAAATGAGGTCCAATACAGCCTCCATCAGCCAGAGGATATTACCCTTGAGTGTATGGAATACCCTTTCGGTAACACTTTACCTGACGTCTGCAGGTATAACACGCTTTAGAGTAGAATAGAATAGTAAATAATAACTGCATTTTTCATGTGAAGAAACGTCTTGTTTATAACTTGTTATTATAATAACATATAAGCATGTATGAATGTATAAGCATGTGTGAATCTTTATAATGTATTATAATAATCAAACTTGTAACAAGTTATGTCTCTCTAAGTATCAACATTTCAACTGACTCAAAATGGCTGGTATGTAGTCAGGATCGAGATGATTATAAGACATTGCAAGAGGGTCATATACTCATGACAAGTCTTGCGATGCATTATAACTGCATCATAATGCATTCGTGGTGTTACCCTCTTTTCATTGAGGTATGACATGTCTCTAAGACAGTAAGATGTTAGACTGCTACTTACAAGGACTCCTGGGTAGTAGCCACCGACAGTAATGTTCTGTGTCCTGGTGGTGGCTGCCAGTCCAAAGACAAGGATGAGCACAGACACAATGAGCAACATCACAGTGACCATGATGGACTTCTGTTTCCTCTGTTTGAATGATCCTGGAAGACATGCGCAGCGTTAGACAATATACTCATATATCCATTCAATATACAGGTCATTTAACAGATCAGTTTTTGCGACTGAAAATGTTCCTGAAAACTTAACTCCGGCCATGAAACATTTTAGTTGAATTGTATGAACAGTAGACTAATAAACAAAGTACTTAAATATATTTTGACTGTAGTATTCCTGTGTTACGCACTCCTCTTCAATGGATAGGGTAATATCAACAGGAGTGTGTTTTGGTTAGCTGGGTCGTTCCACCAATTAAGTGCCTTTTGAGTAGAGTACCTTAAAAAAATGTAATAAATATTTTTGTCACCTAATTTTTGTCACGCCTTGGTCAGTGTATTTTGTGTTTTTGGTATATGTTTGGGTAGGCCAGGGTGTGACATGGGTTTATATGTTGTGTTTCGTATTGGGGTTTTATTAGCATTGGGATTGTGTATGATTAGGAGTGTGTCTAGTTAGGCTTGGCTGCCTGAGGCGATTCTCAATCAGAGTCAGGTGCTTGTCGTTGTCTCTGATTGGGAACCGTATTTAGGTAGCCTGAGTTCGCGTTGTATTTTGTGGGTGTTTGTTCCTGTCTCTGTGTAGTGTTCACCAGATAGGCTGTAATTAGTTTCACGTTACGTTCTGTTGTTTTTGTATTCAGTTATTTCATGTACCGCGATTCAGTTCATTAAAGTCATGAGTAACCTACACGCTGCATTTCGGTCTGACTCTCTTCATTCAACAGACGAACTCTGTTACAGAAACACCCACCACTCACAGACCGAGCAGTGTGTAAACTGGCAGGAGCTAAAGGAGGACGTTATGGACAGCAGAAGCATGGATTATACGACGTGGGAAGAAATCGACAGGTGGGCGGCCGACCCAGAGAGAGTGCAGGCGCCCGCCTGGGATTCACTTCAGCAGTGCGAAGAGGGCTACAGGCTAATGGAGTCAAAAAGGAAAACACGGCGACGCAGAGCGAAAACCGAAAGTAACGGGGGAGAGCGCAGAGAGAGAGTGGCTGAGTCAGGAGTCAGACCTGAGCCTACTCTCCCTGTTAATCGTGAAGAGCAGTTGCAGTGGGAGAGGCTGCACCACTTGGAGATTTGGACATGGGAGGAGGAATTAGACGGTAAAGGACCCTGGGCGCAGCCGGGAGAATATTGCCGTCCCAAGGAAGAAATAGAAGCGGATAGCGGAGAGGCGCAGGTATGAGGAGGCAGCACGGCGACGCGGTTGGAAGCCGGAAAAACAGCTAGAAGGGAGAATAGTTATGCCAGGTAGGAGACCTGCGCAAACTCCCTGTGCTCACCGTTGGGATAGGGAGACCGGGCAGGCACCGTGTTATGCTATGGAGCGCACAGTGTTTCCAGTGCGGGTGCAGAGCCAGGTGCGGCACATACCAGCCCTTCCTATTGGCCGGGCTAGAGTGGGCATCGAGCCAGGTAAGCTTGGGCAGGCTCGGTGCTCAAGAGCTCCAGTGCACCTGCACGGTCCGGTCTATCCAGAGCCACCTCTACACACCAGTCCTCCGGTAGCAGCTCCTCGCACCGGGTTTCCTGTGCGTGTCCTCGATCCAGTACCACCAGTTCCAGCACCACGCACCAGGCCTCCAGTGCGCCTCGCCTGTTCAGTGCAGCCAGCGCTTTTCTCCCCTCCTGCGCTGCCGGAGTATCCTGCCTGTTTAGCGCAGCCAGAGCCTTTCTCCTCTCCTGCGCTGCTGGAGTCTCCTGTCTGTCCAGCGCCACCAGTGCTCCCAGTCGGCCCAGCGCGGCCAGTGCTCCCAGTCTGCCCAGCGTGGCCAGTGCTCCCAGTCTGCCCAGCGCGACCAGTGCTCCCAGTCTGCCCAGCGCGGCCAGTGCTCCCAGTCTGCCCAGCGCGGCCAGTGCTCCCAGTCTGCCCAGCGCGGCCAGTGCTCCCAGTCTGCCCAGCGCCGCCAGTGCTCCCAGTCTGCCCAGCGCGGCCAGTGCTCCCAGTCTGCCCAGCGCCGCCAGTGCTCCCAGTCTGCCCAGCGCCGCCAGTCTGCCCAGCGCCGCCAGTCAGCCCAGCGCTGCCCGACAACCAGTCTCTTTCAGATCTGCCCGACAACCAGTCTCTTCCAGATCTGCTCGACAACCAGTCTCTTCTAGTTCCACCAGCCAGCCAGGATTTACCAGAGCCTACTACCTGCCTGAGCTTCCTCTCAGTACTGGGCTTCCTCTCAGTACTGGGCTTCCTCTCAGTACTGGGCTTCCCCTCAGTACCGGGCTTCCCCTCAGTACCGGGCTTCCCCTCAGTACCGGGCTGCCTCTGTCCCGGGCTGCCCCTCTGTCCCGGGCTGCCCTTCTGTCCCGGGCTGCCCCTCTGTCCTGAGATGCCCCTCTGTCCTGAGATGCCCCTCTGTCCTGAGATGCCCCTCTGTCCCGAGCTGCCCCTCTGTCCCGAGCTACCCCACTGTCCCGAGCTGCCCCTCTGTCCCGAGCTGCCCCTCTGTCCCGAGCTGCCCCTCTGTCACGAGCTGCTCCTCAGTTATGTGGGGATCTGGGTGAGGACTATTAGGGCATGGTCGGCGGAGAAGGTGGATTATCCCAGGACGCGAAGGGGAGGAAATAGGACATTAATGGAGTGGGGTCCACGTCCCGAGCCAGAACCGCCACCATGGACAGACGCCCACCCGGACCCTCCCTATGCTCTTGAGGTGCGTCCGGGAGTCCGCACCTTAGGGGGGTTCTGTCACGCCTTGGTCAGTGTATTTTGTGTTTTTGGTATATGTTTGGGTAGGCCAGGGTGTGACATGGGTTTATATGTTGTGTTTCGTATTGGGGTTTTATTAGCAAATCAAATCAAATCAAATTTATTTATATAGCCCTTCGTACATCAGCTGATATCTCAAAGTGCTGTACAGAAACCCAGCCTAAAACCCCAAACAGCAAACAATGCAGGTGTAAAAGCACGGTGGCTAGGAAAAACTCCCTAGAAAGGCCAAAACCTAGGAAGAAACCTAGAGAGGAACCGGGCTATGTGGGGTGGCCAGTCCTCTTCTGGCTGTGCCGGGTAGAGATTATAACAGAACATGACCAAGATGTTCAAATGTTCATAAATGACCAGCATGGTCAAATAATAATAAGGCAGAACAGTTGAAACTGGAGCAGCAGCACAGTCAGGTGGACTGGGGACAGCAAGGAGCCATCATGTCAGGTAGTCCTGGGGCACGGTCCTAGGGCTCAGGTCCTCCGAGAGAGAGAAAGAAAGAGAGAATTAGAGAGAGCATATGTGGGGTGGCCAGCATTGAGATTGTGTATGATTAGGGGTGTGTCTAGTTAGGCTTGGCTGCCTGAGGCGATTCTCAATCAGAGTCAGGTGCTTGTCGTTGTCTCTGATTGGGAACCGTATTTAGGTAGCCTGAGTTTGCGTTGTATTTTGTGGGTGTTTGTTCCTGTCTCTGTGTTGTAGTCACCAGATAGGCTGTAATTAGTTTCACGTTCCGTTCTGTTGTTTTTGTATTTAGTTCAGTTATTTCATGTACCGCGATACTTTCATTAAAGTCATGAGTAACCTACACGCTGCATTTCGGTCTGACTCTCTTCATTCAACAGACGAACGACGTTACAATTTTAACATTCTGTCATAAAGACATCTCAAGAGGTTATGGTCCCGTGTGCCTCAGTTGGTAGAGCATGGCGCTTGCAACGCCAGGGTTGTGAGTTTGATTCCAATGGGGTACCCGTGTGGAAGAAAAAAAAGGTTTGAAGATGTATACACTCACTACTCTTTAGTCGCTCTAGATAAGTGTCTGCTAAATGACTCAAATGTAAACATTAAATAAAAAAATGACTAAATTACGTGCCAAATAAAGTAACAGGCTTGACAACTTCATATTAAATCATCCAGAAATCAAACAAAAAAACCTGTGAAAAAACACGTGGTTTTCAGACATGTGAAAAAAATATTGAAAATACACACATATTTTTCATTTTCATGAGTCAGACAAACATTTTTACAGTGTTTTTCCCCTCATGTCCCCATAAATGTTCCCTATATTTTTCACCACTTCCAACTACATCTGATCTCCCATCCAGGGACCGACACTGTTTAGCTTCAGAGGCAAACCAGCAGTGGGATGCAGGGTGCTATGTTGCTGGAATGAATGTGCCAAAACCTGCAACTGGAAAAAAAGGCAGCAGAAGCAAAGGCCATAGTAACATAACCAAAGACAGGAAAGAGATTACAGGAAATTACAGGAACCAAATTACAGGAAAGAGGGAGGTGTTTTATATACTGATTAGAGGTCGACCGATTATGATTTTTAAACGCCCGTACCGATACCGATTATTGGAGGACCAGAAAAGCCGATACTGATTAATCGGACGATTTTAAAAAATCTATTTGTAATAATGACAATTACAACAATACTGAATGAACACTTATTTTTACTTAATATAATGCATCAATAAAATCAATTTAGCCTCAAGTAAAAAATGAAACATGTTTTGGTTTAAATAATGCAAAAACAAAGTGTTGGAGAAGAAAGTAAAAGTGCAATATGTGCTATGTAAGAAAGCTAATGTTGTAGGTCCTTGCTCAGAACATGAGTGTTATGCAGGTGAATGAGGACCCAAAAGCGACTTGGCGAAAACAGAGTCTTTATTCCAGTAAAGGATAAAAGCAATACTCCTGGACAATCAAAGCAGAAAACAAAACATGAAAAAACTTAAATCCACTCGTAGTGACGAGGACAGACTGGAGACTCGACCATTAACTGCAGGTTGCCTCGGGAAGGCACCGACCGTAGCAGACTCAGACACCTGCTCACACGCAGCATCTGAAGGAGACAAGACACGACAGGGCGAGACAATGACACAGCACAGCGAACATCATACAAGGATCCGACAGGACAGAAACGGAAAACAAGGGGAGAAATAGGGACTCTAATCAGAGGACAAGATAGGGGACAGGTGTGAAAAGACTAAATGAGTGAGTAGGAGAATGAGGAACAGCTGGGAGCAGGAACGGAACGATAGAGAGAGGAGAGAGAGGGAGGGGGAGAGAGAGGAATAGAAAAAGGGAATGAACCTAATAAGACCAGCAGGGGGAAACGAACAGAAGGGAAAGCATAATGACAAGACAATATAAGACAAAACATGACAGTACCCCCCCACTCACCGAGCGCCCCCTGGCGCACTCGAGGAGGAATCCTGGCGGCAACGGAGGAAATCATCAATCAGCGAACGGTCCAGCACGTCCCGAGATGGAACCCAACTCCTCTCCTCAGGACCGTAACCCTCCCAATCCACTAAGTATTGGTGACCACGTCCCCGAGAACGCATGTTCATGATCCTACGTACCTTGTAAATAGGTGCGCCCTCGACAAGGACGGGGGGGGAGGGAAGACGAACGGGGGTGCGAAGAAAGGGCTTGACACAGGAGACATGGAAGACAGGATGGACGCGACGAAGATGTTGCGGAAGAAGCAGTCGCACAGCGACAGGATTGACGACCTGGGAGACACGGAACGGACCAATGAACCGCGGAGTCAACTTACGAGAAGCTGTCGTAAGGGGAAGGTTACGAGTGGAAAGCCACACTCTCTGGCCGCAACAATACCTAGGACTCTTAATCCTACGTTTATTGGCGGCTCTCACAGTCTGCGCCCTGTAACGGCAAAGTGCAGACCTCACCCTCCTCCAGGTGCGCTCACAACGTTGGACAAACGCCTGAGCGGAGGGAACGCTGGACTCGGCGAGCTGGGACGAGAACAGAGGAGGCTGGTAACCCAGACTACTCTGAAACGGAGATAGCCCGGTAGCAGACGAAGGAAGCGAGTTGTGAGCGTATTCTGCCCAGGGGAGCTGTTCTGCCCAAGACGCAGGGTTTCTAAAAGAAAGGCTGCGTAGTATGCGACCAATCGTCTGATTGGCCCTTTCTGCTTGACCGTTAGACTGGGGATGAAAACCGGAAGAGAGACTGACGGAAGCACCAATCAAACGACAGAACTCCCTCCAAAACTGTGACGTGAATTGCGGACCTCTGTCTGAAACGGCGTCTAACGGGAGGCCATGAATTCTGAACACATTCTCGATGATGATTTGTGCCGTCTCCTTAGCGGAAGGAAGCTTAGCGAGGGGAATAAAATGTGCCGCCTTAGAGAACCTATCGACAACCGTAAGAATCACAGTCTTCCCCGCAGACAAAGGCAGACCGGTAATGAAGTCTAAGGCGATGTGAGACCATGGTCGAGAAGGAATGGGAAGCGGTCTGAGACGACCGGCAGGAGGAGAGTTACCTGACTTAGTCTGCGCGCAGTCCGAACAAGCAGCCACGAAACGGCGCGTGTCACGCTCCTGAGTAGGCCACCAAAAGCGCTGGAGAATAGAAGCAAGAGTACCTCGAACGCCGGGATGGCCAGCTAACTTGGCAGAGTGAGCCCACTGAAGAACAGCCAGACGAGTAGAAACAGGAACGAAAAGAAGGTTACTAGGACAAGCGCGCGGCGACTCAGTGTGAGTGAGTGCTTGCTTAACCTGTCTCTCAATTCCCCAGACTGTCAACCCGACAACACGCCCATAAGGAAGAATCCCCTCGGGATCAGTAGAAGCCACAGAAGAACTAAAGAGACGGGATAAGGCATCAGGCTTGGTGTTCTTATTACCCGGACGATAAGAAATCACAAACTCGAAACGAGCGAAAAACAACGCCCAACGAGCTTGACGTGCATTAAGTCGTTTGGCAGAACGGATGTACTCAAGGTTCTTATGGTCAGTCCAAACGACAAAAGGAACGGTCGCCCCCTCCAACCACTGTCGCCATTCGCCTAGGGCTAAGCGGATGGCGAGCAGTTCGCGGTTACCCACATCATAGTTGCGTTCCGATGGCGACAGGCGATGAGAAAAATAAGCGCAAGGATGAACCTTATCGTCAGACTGGAAGCGCTGGGATAGAATGGCTCCCACGCCCACCTCTGAAGCGTCAACCTCGACAATGAATTGTTTAGTGACGTCAGGAGTAACGAGGATAGGAGCGGACGTAAAACGTTTCTTGAGGAGATCAAAAGCTCCCTGGGCGGAACAGGACCACTTAAAGCACGTCTTGACAGAAGTAAGAGCTGTGAGAGGGGCAGCAACTTGACCGAAATTACGAATGAAACGCGATAGAAATTAGCGAAACCTAGAAAGCGCTGCAACTCGACACGTGACCTTGGAACGGGCCAATCACTGACAGCCTGGACCTTAGCGGGATCCATCTGAATGCCTTCAGCGGAAATAACAGAACCGAGAAAAGTGACGGAGGAGACATGAAAGGCGCACTTCTCAGCCTTCACGTAGAGACAATTCTCTAAAAGGCGCTGGAGTACACGTCGAACGTGCTGAACATGAATCTCGAGTGACGGTGAAAAAATCAGGATATCGTCAAGGTAGACAAAAACAAAGATGTTCAGCATGTCTCTCAGTACATCATTAACTAATGCCTGAAAAACAGCTGGCGCATTAGCGAGACCAAACGGCAGAACCCGATACTCAAAATGCCCTAACGGAGTGTTAAACGCCGTTTTCCACTCATCCCCCTCTCTGATGCGCACGAGATGGTAAGCGTTACGAAGGTCCAACTTAGTAAAGAACCTGGCTCCCTGCAGAATCTCGAAGGCTGATGACATAAGGGGAAGCGGATAACGATTCTTAACCGTTATGTCATTCAGCCCTCGATAATCCACGCAGGGGCGCAGAGTACCGTCTTTCTTCTTAACAAAAAAAAAACACCGCCCCGGCAGGAGAGGAAGAAGGCACTACGGTGCCGGCGTCAAGAGACACAGACAAATAATCCTCGAGAGCCTTACGTTCGGGAGCCAACAGAGAGTATAGTCTACCCCGAGGGGGAGTGGTCCCCGGAAGGAGATCAATACTACAATCATACGACCGGTGAGGAGGAAGGGAGTTGGCTCTGGACCGACTGAAGACCGTGCGCAGATCATGATATTCCTCCGGCACTCCTGTCAAATCACCAGGTTCCTCCTGAGAAGAGGGGACAGAAGAAACAGGAGGGATAGCAGACATTAAACACTTCACATGACAAGAAACGTTCCAGGATAGGATAGAATTACTAGACCAATTAATAGAAGGATTATGACATACTAGCCAGGGATGACCCAAAACAACAGGTGTAAAAGGTGAACGAAAAATCAAAAAGGAAATAGTCTCACTGTGGTTACCAGATACTGTGAGGGTTAAAGGTAGTGTCTCATATCTGATACTGGGGAGATGACTACCATCTAAGGCGAACATGGGCGTTGGCTTCCCTAACTGTCTGAGAGGAATGTCATGTTTCCGAACCCATGCTTCGTCCATAAAACAACCCTCAGCCCCAGAGTCTATCAAGGCACTGCATGTAGCAGCCGAACCGGTCCAGCGTAGATGGACCGACATAGTAGTACAGGATCTTGATGGAGAGACCTGAGTAGTAGCGCTCACCAGTAGCCCTCCGCTTACTGATGAGCTCTGGCTTTTACTGGACATGAATTGACAAAATGTCCAGCAAGTCCGCAATAGAGACACAGGCGGTTGGTGATCCTCCGTTCCCTCTCCTTAGTCGAGATGCGAATACCTCCCAGCTGCATGGGCTCAGTCTCTGAGCCGGAGGAGGGAGATGGTTGCGATGCGGAGAGGGGAAACACCGTTAACGCGAGCTCTCTTCCACGAGCTCGGTGACGAAGATCTACCCGTCGTTCTATGCGGATGGCAAGTGCAATCAAAGAGTCCACACTGGAAGGAACCTCCCGGGAGAGAATCTCATCCTTAACCTCTGCGTGGAGTCCCTCCAGAAAACGAGCGAGCAGCGCCGGCTCGTTCCAGTCACTAGAGGCAGCAAGAGTGCAAAACTCTATAGAGTAAACCGTTATGGATCGATCACCTTGACATAGGGAAGCCAGGGCCCTAGAAGCCTCCCTACCAAAAACTGAACGATCAAAAACCCGTATCATCTCCTCTTTAAAGTTCAGGTAATTGTTAGAACAATCAGCCCTTGCCTCCCAGATAACTGTGCCCCACTCTCGAGCCCGGCCAGTAAGGAGTGATATGACGTAAGCAACCCGAGCTCTCTCTCTTGAGTATGTGTTGGGTTGGAGAGAGAACACAATATCACACTGGGTGAGAAAGGAGCGGCACTCAGTGGGCTGCCCGGAGTAACAAGGTGGGTTATTAACCCTAGGTTCCGGAGACTCGGCAGACCAGGAAGTAGCTGGTGGCACGAGACGAAGACTCTGGAACTGTCCAGAGAGGTCGGAAACCTGAGCGGCCAGGGTCTCAACGGCATGACGAGCAGCAGACAATTCCTGCTCGTGTCTGCCGAGCATAGCTCCCTGGATCTCGACGGCAGTGTTACGAGAATCCGTAGTCGCTGGGTCCATTCTTTTACATCTTTTCGTTCTGCATTGGCATCGAATAGCCCCCGTGATATGCAACTCTTCAGGGAAGTTAACAAATATACACAGGCAATTAGAAAAGCTAAGGCAAGCTTTTTCAAACAGAAATTTGATTCCTGTAGTACTAACTCAAAAACGTTCTGGGACACTGTAATGTCCATGGAGAATAAGAGCACCTCCTCCCAGCTACCCACTGCTCTGAGGCTAGGAAACACTGTCACCACCGATAGATAAATCCACCATAATTGGCTAATTGAAATAAGCATTACTCTACGGCTGGCCATGCTTTCCACATGGCTACCCCTACCCCGGTCACCTGCCCGGCACCCTCCACAGCAACCCGCCAAAGCCCTCACCATTTCTCCTTTACCCAAATCCAGACAGCTGATGTTCTGAAAGAGCTGCAAAATCTGGACCCCTACAAATCAGCCGGGCTAGACAATCAGAACCCTCCCTTTCTAAAATTATCTGCCGAAATTGTTGCAACCCCTATTACTAGCTGTTCAACCTCTCTTTCGCATCGTCTGAGATTTCCAAAGATTGGAAAGCTGCCGCGGTCATCCCCCTCTTCAAAGTGGGTGACACTCTAGACCCAAACTGCTACAGACCTATATCTATCCTACCCTGTCTTTCTAAGGTCTTCGAAAGCCAAGTTAACAAACAGATTACTGACCATTTCGAATCCCACCATACCTTCTCCGCTATCCAATCTGGTTTCAGAGCTGGTCATGGGTGCACCTCATCCATGCTTAAAGTCCTAAAAGATATCATAACCACCATTGATAAGAGACAATACTGTGCAGCTGTATTCATCGACCTGGCCAAGACTTTCGACTTTGTCAATCACCACTTATCGGCAGACTCAACAGCCTTTGTTTCAAATCAAATCAAATTTCATTGGTCACATACACATGGTTAGCAGATGTTAATGCGAGTGTAGCGAAATGCTTGTGCTTCTAGTTCCGACCGTGCAGTAATATCTAACAAGTCAGCTAACAATTTCATAACAACTACCTTATACACACAAGTGTAAAGGAATGAATAAGAATATGTACATATAAATATTTGGATGAACGATGGCCGAACGGCATAGGCAAGATGCAGTAGACGGTATAGAGTACAATATATACATATGAGATGAGTAATGTAGGGTATGTAAACATTATATAAAGTGGAATTGTTTAAGTGACTAGTGATACATTTATTACATCCAATTATTAAAGTGGCTAGAGATGTTGGCAGCAACCACTCAATGTTAGTGATGGCTGTTTAACAGTCTGTTGGTCTTGAGATATAAGCTGTTTTTCAGTCTCTCGGTCCCTGCTTTGATGCACCTGTACTGACCTCGCCTTCTGGATGATAGCGGGGTGAACAGGCAGTGGCTCGGGTGGTTGTTGTCCTTGATGATCTTTATGGCCTTCCTGTGACATCGGGTGGTGAAGGTGTCCTGGAGGGCAGGTAGTTTGCCCCCGGTGATGCGTTGTGCAGACCTCACCACCCTCTGGAGAGCCTTACGGTTGTGGGTGGAGCAGTTGCCGTATCAGGCGGTGATACAACCCGACAGGATGCTCTCGATTGTGCATCTGTAAAAGTTTGAGAGTGTTTTTGGTTACAAGCCAAATTTCTTCAGCCTCCTGAGGTTGAAGAGGCGTTATTGCGCCTTTTTCACTACGCTGTCCGTGTGAGTGGACCATTTCAGTTTGTCCGTGATGTGTACGCCGAGGAACTTAAAACTTTCCACCTTCTCCACTACTGTCACGCGATGTGGATATGGGGAGGGGGGGGGTGCTCCCCCTGCTGTTTCTTGAAGTCCACGATCATCTCCTTTGTTTTGTTGAGGTTGAGTGTGAGGTTATTTTTCTGACAGCACACTCCGAGGGCCCTCACCTTCTCCCTGTAGGCCGTCTCGTCGTTGTTGGTAATCAAGCTTACCACTGTAGTGTCGTCTGCAAACTTGATGATTGAGTTGGAGGTGTGCATGGCCACACAGTCATCGGTGAACAGGGAGTACAGGAGAGGGCTGAGAACGCACCTTTGTGGGGCCCCAGTGTTTAGGATCAGCGGGGAGGAGATGTTGTTTCCTACCCTCACCACCTGGGGGTGCTACAGGGTGATAGTCGTTTAGCTCAGTTACCTTAGCTTTCTTGGGAACAGGAACAATGATGGCCCTCTTGAAGCATGTGGGAACAGCAGACTGGGATAGGGATTGATTGAATATGTCCGTAAACACACCAGCCAGCTGGTCTGCGCATGCTCTGAGGACGTGGCTAGGGATGCCGTCTGAGCTGGCAGCCTTGCGAGGGTTAACACATTTAAATGCTGCTTCACCGTTGGCTTCACCGTTGGCTGCGGTGAAGCAGAGCCCGCAGGTTTTGGTAGCGGCCATGTCAGTGGCACTGTATTGTCCTCAAAGCGAGCAAAGAAGTTGTTTAGTTGGTCTGGGAGCAAGACCTCGGTGTCCGCGACGGGGCTGGTTTTCATTTTGTAGTCCGTGATTGGTTGTAGACCCTGCCACATACCTTTCGTGTCTGAGCCGTTGAATCGCGACTCTACTTTGTCTCTATACTGATGCTTAGCTTGATTGATTGCCTTGCGGAGGGAATAGCTACACTGTTTTGTATTCAGTCAAGTTTCCGATCGCTTTGCCATGATTAAAACCAGTGGTTCACGCTTTCAGTTTTGCGTGAATGCTGCCATCAATCCAAGGTTTCTGGTTGGGGAAGGTTTTAATATTCGCTGTGGGTACCACATCACCGATGCATTTGCTAATAAACTCGCTCACCGAATCAGTGTATACATCAATGTTATTGTCCGACGCTATCCGGAACATATCCCAGTCCATGTGATTGAAGCAATCTTGAAGCGTGGAATCAGATTGGTTGGACCAGCGTTGAACAGACCTGAGCACGGGCATTTCCTGTTTTAGTTTTTGAGCTGGTCATGGGTGCACCTCAGCCATGCTTAAGTTCGTAAACGATATCATAACTGAATAACTGCCTCTGCTGGTTCACCAACTCCTTCTCAGACAGAGTTAGGTGTGTCAAATCGGAGGGCCTGTTGTCCGGACCTCTGGCAGTCTCTATGGAGGTGCCACAGGGTTAAATTCTCGGGCCGGCTCTTTTCTCTGTATACATCAATGATGTCACTCTTGCTACTTGTGATTCTCTGATCCACCTCTACACAGACGACACCATTCTGTAAACATCTGGCCCTTCTTTGGACACTGTGTTAACTAACCTCCAGATGAGCTTTAGTGCGTTCTCTAATTCTCTCCTTCTCTCTTTCTTTCTCTCTCTCGGAGGACCTGAGCCCTAGGACCATGCCCCAGGACTACCTGACATGATGACTCCTTGCTGTCCCCAGTCCACCTGGCCATGCTGCTGCTCCAGTTTCAACTGGCCTGGGCCCTAGGACCATGTCCCAGGACTACCTGACATGAGGACTCCTTGCTGTCCCCAGTCCACCTGGCCATGCTCCTGCTCCAGTTTCAACTGTTCTGCCTTACTATTATTCAACCATGCTGGTCATTTATGAACATTTGAACATCTTGGCCACGTTCTGTTATAATCTCCACCCGGCACAGCCAGAAGAGGACTGGCCACCCCACATATGCTCTCTCTAATTCTCTCTTTCTTTCTCTCTCTCGGAGGACCTGAGCCCTAGGACCGCGCCCCAGGACTACCTGACATGATGGCTCCTTGCTGTCCCCAGTCCACCTGACTGTGCTGCTGCTCCAGTTTCAACTGTTCTGCCTTATTATTATTTGACCATGCTGGTCATTTATGAACATTTGAACATCTTGGTCATGTTCTGTTATAATCTCTACCCGGCACAGCCAGAAGAGGACTGGCCACCCCACATAGCCCGGTTCCTCTCTAGGTTTCTTCCTAGGTTTTGGCCTTTCTAGGGAGTTTTTCCTAGCCACCGTGCTTTTACATCTGCATTGTTTGCTGTTTGGGGTTTTAGGCTGGGTTTCTGTACAGCACTTTGAGATATCAGCTGATGTACGAAGGGCTATATAAATAAATTTGATTTGATTTGATTTGAATGCCATACAACACTCCTTCCGTGGCCTCCAACTGCTCTTAAATGCAAGTAAAACTAAATGCATGCTCTTCAAATCGATCACTGCCCCCACCTGCCTGCCTGTCCAGCATCACTACTCTGGACGGTTCTGACTTAGAATATGTGGACAACTACAAATACCTAGGTGTCTGGTTAGACTGTAAACTCTCCTTCCAGACTCACATTAAGCATCTCCAATCCGACCTCCCGGGTGGCGCAGTGGTTAAGGGCGCTGTACTGCAGTGCCAGCTGTGCCACCAGAGACTCTGGGTTTGCGCCCAGGCTCTATCGTAAACAGCCGCGACCGGGAGGTCCGTGGGGCGACGCACAATTGGCCTAGCGTCAACCGGGTTAAGGAGGGCTTGGCCGGTAGGGATATCCTACTCTCATTGCGCACCAGTGACTCCTGTGGCGCACTCGGCGCAGTGCACGCTAACCAAGGTTGCCAGGTGCACGGTGTTTGCTCCGACACACTGGTGCGGCTGGCTTCCGGGTTGGATGCGCGCTGTGTTAAGAAGCAGTATGGCTTGGTTGGGTTGTGTATCGGAGGACGCATGACTTTCAATATTTGCCTCTCCCGAGCCCGTATGGGAGTTGTAGCGATGAGACAAGATAGTAGCTACTAACAATTGGATACCACGGAATTGGGGAGAAAAAGGGGTAAAGCTACGAATTCAACAACAAAACAACAAAAAAACTCCCCAAAAAAAGCATCTCCAATCCAAAATTAAATATAGAATTGTCTTCCTATTTTGCAACTTCACTTATGCTGCCAAACATACCCTCGTAAAACGGACAATCCTACCGATCCTTGATACCTCATCCCCATTGTGTTTTATTTTTTTGCTCCTTTGTATCTCTACTTGCACATTCATCTATCACTCCAGTGTTTAATTGCTAAATTGTAATTATTTTGCCACTATGGCCTATTTATCTTACCTCATTTGCACACACTGTATATATACTTTTCTATTGTGTTATTGACTGTTTGTGTTGTTTATTCCATGTGTAACTCTGTGTTGTTGCTTGTGTCACACCTCTTTGCTTTATCTTGGCCAGGTCGTAGTTGTAAATGAGAACTTGTTCTCAAGTGGCCTACCTGGTTAAATAAAGGTGAAATAAAATTTAAAAAATAAATCGTGGAAAGAGCAGGTGTTTATAATGTTTTGTACACTCAGTGTAACAGTATAGCTTCCATCCCTTTCCTCCCCCTACCTGGGCTTGAACCAGGGATCCTCTGCACACATCGACATCTGACACCCAGGAAGCATCGTTACCCATCGCGCAACAAAAGTCGCGGCCCTTGCAGACGAAGAGAAACAATTACTTCAAGGGCTCAGGGCGAGTGACGTCACCGATTGAAACGCTATTAGCGCGCACCCCGTCTTTGTTCGATTCTTCATTTGAATCAATAGGTCTATTGGTGATTTTCATGATTTCAATAATTATCTGATGTAGAATCAGGTGTTATTAGGCCTACAATGTAATTCATTAATGATTGTAACATCTCATGGAACTACTTTGTAAGGAATATAAATACAATGTAACCGTAACGTGTGTGAATGTAGTAAAAAAATAGGTAGTAAAAACAGAATCACAAACGAACACTTATTGGCTACATTATATTGTAACGACCCTGGGTTTATAACGTTGCTGGTTGCGAGCAAGAAGCACATCAATTACTTAGATAATGTAAACTAGCGCTTTCCAATATTTGAATAATGTACAGCTCTACTCGTGTAAAACACATTTTATTCCCACATAATCAGTGTTACATCCTATCTAAATAATTTATCCTGTCAATATGACCACGTCGTCAAATTGTACCTTCCTTTTTAGAATGTTGACAACACCACACCAAGATAAACAGTCTGTTAGTTCAATGTAGCCTATAGCCTTACAGCAGTAAATAGGCTACAGACAAAAATGTTGCTGTTGCCCACCCAGATAACCGCACAACATATGCTTCGACGTTACCAAGTAGCCTATATTGTTTTTGCTGCAACCACGCAGTTGATCTTGCACACACATACCTATAGGAGTTTCAGTCAGAATTCCGGGTTGTTGATTCTGTACGAGAGGCATTTTCTAATCAAACGAAGGAGCTGGATATAGGCCCAGAATTATGATTCAAGGATAAACACTAGATACCTGACAAGCAGAACAAATAGGCCTACTTGTTCACTGCTATGAACTAATACAGGCGTGATATTTGATTGCAGTAGCATACTCTAAAGCAGACGTCCCCGCACCGTTACGGTTGTTGTCGCTTTTACGTTAACAAATATTGACATATCCACTCTCTTCATCTTTCGTGAACAGCGGAGCATCAATAGGTGCACAGTTTGGAACATGAGTCACGCTCCTGTTACAGGTCTCGTCCTCTGCCCAGGCGTTGCCGACACATGCCAGATCTTACAACGACTGGATAAGGTTTTTAAGTATCAGCTAACCACATCATATGTTATACCAATCTGTCAGTCGATGACATCATCGATAACGTAGCACGCAACCATTGGTTGATGCGTGCGACGTCTGAGCGGGGAACACAGTCATACCAGACAGTCCAACTGAAGACAAAAGTACATTTAAATCAGTCCTAAAATCATCATGGGAACATTTTCATATAGACTACATCTGAAAAAGGCAAACACTCGGCAAACACAAGTTTTTTAAATCCCAAATAATTAGACATATTTCGTTTCTGCTTTTTTTATTCGTTTTTATTTATTGTTATAATACAGTAGCCTAGTTGTAACAGTTATTTTGATCATACAGGACGACATACATATGTGCTGACAAGAGGCTCGTTTTACCCAAGAGTGGACTAAAATTGACAATTTGAGATGTTCGAGCGCCACCCCATGTCAAAACAGAAAATAGTTGCCATCAACTCCTATAAACTGCAGGGTTTTACATAGTAATCTATTAGCCTACTTATTTCAGATTTCCTCAAAGTGTTCCCTTTCATTGTGATCTGCGCTAATAGACCTACTACCCATGATTAATTACAAACCTAATCATACGATGTTGCGTGGCGTGTGGCACAGAGGCAGACATTATGCTGTATCTGGTTGGACAGTCAAGGTGGACACAATTGATTTATATAAAAAAAATCGAATAATATTTGACAATGATTTTAATTCAATTAGCCCATGGTCTGTTTAGGGCATCTACCTGGCCTTTCACCTGACCATCTCATATAAAAAGGCTAAGCTAATTGACCAATACCAGGGTACATAATAGATACATGATAAAATATAAGTAAAGCAAAAATGATATAGGCTAACGTTATAATGTGTAAAAAGATATAGGCCTATAACACATATATCACCCTTCAGTAGGCCTAACAAGTAAACAATTTGATTAATAAGCAGTATTAAAATAACTATCTACATTTGATTAATAAGAAAAGTGTTAAAATAACTATCTAGGCCTATAACACATATATCACCCTTCAGTGGGCCTAAAAAGCCAACCATTTGATTAAGAAGCAGTGTTAAAATGACTATCTACATTTGATTTATAAGCAAAGTGTTAAAATAACTATTTTGCGAGAGAAAATGTGCCTTCACAAATTAGGGGAAAAAATGAGCACAATGGTAAATAAAATACGTTTTTCCATGACGACTTGCCTCCTTTCAAGTAAAACAATATCGAAAACGAAACAAAAAAAACAGTAAGCCCATGGGCGAGCAGATCGGGACGTGACTGGCGTGCAGATAGATAGCCCTTGATGTTGAGATATATTTGATCTTCGCAGAAAGACGTTTATGGTGATCAGTCGGTGATGGGCGGTTGTACACATTGGGTCTGTACTTTCAGAGTGAGATGCAGATACTTAATGCACGATCATCAATACACTATTGAAATGTGCCAGTTGCATGCCATTTCGCCTAGCCTTCAGCAAACAATGGCCATTTAAAAAAGCACAAACATAGATTCAAAATTAGTGATAAAACCCCAGTTAATCCAGATTTGTGCACGATGGTGACTGACGATAGCATGTTGGGAATGACCAGAAAAAATATTTTTGGTGTGCTGCGGCTTTGCCTGAGCCTCAGCTCAGTTCAACAGACAATGGTGCTCTGGTGTGCGTGTGCAGAATACCGTGCATCGGCCCATGCACTGATGCCAAAAGTTCTTCTCCGATAAAAAAAAGAAAAGCCCTTGCCCCCCCCACCAGTTTTCCTCTTTTCAGTGTGCACTCATTCATTCTATGATGCTCGCCTAGTTGAGAGGAGATTCTCTGTGCCCAGCTCCCGTTGTTTGCGTTAAACTTTCTAATGAAATCAAAAATTACTTTTTGACCAATTTAGAATTCGTTCTACTTAGGGTCAAGAGGGATTCAAGACAATCACAGAACTTTCCCTGCAAAAGAAAACTTCAGGTATGTCAAGATAAGTTTTTAATATTTTGGGGAAATCAGACTCAGGAGTTGAGCTGTTGTTTTATGTAGTTGTTTAAAATAGTTTCTCAATGTTTGGTCCTCAAACTTAAAAAACTGCAATGGATTTCCATAACTTTCTAAGGATGTTAGGATGTGTCCCTTTAATTCCTTGGGGACGCTAGTAGATGTGATTGGTTTAACAAGTACCTTTCTCCCCTGTGAAGAATTATGGAGCCCAATTGTACTGCGGGAGGGGCTGAGGAAGAGCACCATGGAAACTACTCACCAAATCCAGTAAGTCTGCTTTAGAATACAGAGGATGACATGAAAACTAATTGATTTCTGGGACTCATTCTACTGTCTACTAGTGCATGTCACAAGAGGTTTGGTGTACCATTCCTCATGAATTGAATTAATAATTAATTAAATTCCCATTTCTGTCTGAATATAATATAATAGGATACAATAGAATAGAGAGTTCTTAAAAACAAAACTCCACTTCATTAAGGAAGTGACATTCTAAAAACCCCAGGGGGTTCCACTGAACGCTGTGGATCTTTCTGGGGCCTCTCGATGCTGAGAATCAGTGTATAACATCTGGCTGTCGCCGTGACCCTCCAGCTTGGCTGCAGCTGTTTCTCCAAGCAGGAAGGTCAGCCTTGAGGAGGAGAGATCTCCCAAAGAGGGCCACTGGGGTCACGGTGAATGTCAATTTAGCAGAACATGGTGGGACATGATGGAACATGATGAGACAGGACCATCGCGGAGCAGTGTTGCTATAGTGGATGCCATACCGTTTAAAAAAAATGTAAATACTTGATACAAAGGGAATAATAGCATTTATCTAACGAATAAACATGGCTGTTAAACTAAAAAAAACATGGCTGATTATAATAATCAAAATATGTCTTTCTGTAATGAGTTGGAAGAAATAGATAGTGATTGTTAACATCGTGGCAAGGCAAAGTCAGACTGGGAAGATTCTTACCTTCCTTTTCCCGTCTCATTTTTCCCTGTGCCAGTCTGCCGAGGTGGCGCCTGGCAAGCACGCGGTGGCAGAGGCCTTTGAAGAGGTGCAGGAGGAGTTGATAGAACATCAACCTCTGGAGCAGGAAGACCTGAACTTCGAGAAGTGGAAGCCGAAGCCAAAACCCAAGAGGACGCTCCACGAGAAAGCGTTCGATGTGAAGACATATCTATGGAACGCTGAGACCAGAGAGTTCATGGGCCGCACTGGGCATAGCTGGTGTAAGTAGAAGTGCTCAGTTTGCAGAAGTACTCAGTAGTAGCGGTAGTAACTGCGGTTGCCCATGCAAATCATATCATTCAAAATATATCACCCACAAGAAAACTAATTCTGTGTTCAAAGCTGCAACAGGCCTGATGACACATTGGTTCTTAATTTCTATAAAAATCCATTAACTTCTCTCTCATTTGTAATCATTACAATTTTAATCGCCAATGGTTGAAGGCAAAAGTGCTGGTTTCGTGGCTTATTGTTTTTGGATGATGGTTGGGGTGGGCTGGGGCAGTGGGTGGGCTGGGAGGAGGGGGGGGGTAGAAAGAAACGTGTCTCCCCAGTCCCTCGGCCCTGCTCACTGTACTGCGAGTGTGTGTGTGTCCAAGCTCAATGTTTACATAGGTGCACAGACGACTCTGTCCCGATGCGGACAAAAACAAGGCTGCCTGGGGACGGCTTCCCGGTAGGACTGCGGTGTTCTGAGTCACACGCTGGCCAGGAATCACATTCCTCATACCCCTCACCCGGCTTTCCACTGCCTTTTTCACAAAGCTCCCGTGACCTCCGCATTTGACCCTAGCGTGCTTGTGGCCCCACGGTCGCAGGCGAACACGTAAAGAGTAGACAAGCAAGTTTTTGTTTCTGTAGACAGAAAAAGTTGTCAAATTTCATTGCCAGTTTTGCGCAGTCCGCCAGACAAACTTTATTGGCAGAGGCTCTTACCTAGATTTTGTTGAGGCGGTGATGATGGAGCAGGGCTCTTTATCCGACAGCCTGGTTGCTATGCGATCTGACAGCCTCGTTACTATGTGACTCGTTTGGGTTTGAACTCCCTCAAGCCTAACCAATGCACTACCATACGAGAGCACTAACATACGAGACCGGTCCAACGGGCCAATATTTGAGAAAATGACGCAAGCAAGAGCATGTTCCTCCTTCCTTGTCTGAAAATGAGAGTTTTTTTACCTCATCGTGCCCAGTACTGAAGAAGACAAGAGGCCAGGCTCAAGACAGGAAGCGATTGCTTAAGAAAGCAATGTGTGCACACTTGTGAAGGAATGGGGCCCCATGTGCCTCCTGGCAAGAAAGGAGGGGGGACTGAGTTTGAAGTCGGTGATGTGTGTCCTGTGTGAGAGGAGTGTGAGAGGGGGACACAATACCAGAGTGGGGTGATCGTTGCTCCTTGGAGCTGGCCGCAGCTCTATGGCTGCAAAAGACCGTCACTATGATGGCAACCGGAGGTTCACTGTGTTCCTGAGTGAAAGGACAGCTGGGAGAATTCTCACTGAGCTCAAACAGAAAGGCCTTTGTGGGCTCAGGGGACGCAAAGCTGGCTGCAACCAGCCTCCTGTGAAATTGCCTGCGCAGCAAAAGCCATTTAAATTTAGGGCACATTTGGGTTTGATTAGTTGCTAATGGACTGTTAATTGTAATTCGGGGAGAACAATGGTAGTTCTCAAGGTTTCCTTTTTCACACAGTTCAGGTCATTTGAATGAGTTTGTTAACAAATGAGTTTCGTAACAAAGTACAAACTGATTGGAGTGATTTCCATTTACAGACGTGGAGAGGCAACACTTTTGTCACATTGGTGAGCATCCTGAGCAAAGACAGTAGAAGTGTCTAGACAGCCCAGACAGTTCCAAATTCCAACATAATAACTGGAGATTCTTTATACTTCATTATTTTCCCCAACTCAAATCAAAGAATTTCCATTCTGATGCACACTGATAGCCATAACCACAACTATTACCCTTGCCGTTCTTCTAATGATCTCCATTAAACTGAATTACAGTGACCGTGAATGTAATTAATTCTCTATATCTGACCTCCATGTTACCTCCTTCTAGTTCTGATCATCCTCTTTTACACTGCACTGTATGCCTTCCTGGCGGCCATGTTTGGTGCCTGTATGTGGTGCCTCATGCTGTCCATCAGCCCCTACCACCCAACCCACAACGACAGGGTGATGCCACCAGGTAAATATGAATTCTAACCCCCCACTCCCTATTTCTCTCTCATTCTATCCCTCTATCCATCCTCCAATCTGTCCATTCTATCTGAACGTAAGCACAGTTGACTGTCTATGGGTTTCCTTTGGCAGGTATGACGATGTCCCCACAACTGGATGGGCACTATGAAATCGCCTTCAACGCCTCCGACCGCAAGTCTTGGAAGAAGTATGCAAAGCTAATGGAGGAACAGCTAAGATGTGAGTCAGATACCAAACATGGTGGAATAGTTGGCATTTTGCCAAACTTGAATAGTAACTTGCAGGAGTGTGGTCTGAAAGTTAGCTGAAGATAATGTTTATTATTGCTGGGTTCGATGGGATTCTAATGTTGGGGACATGTTGGGGGTAAAACATTGAAGCAGAGCAGGCACACAGTTAGTTAATCCTCTCCCCCTTACCTTCCCTACCTTTGTCCCCTGTCCCAACTGCCACTGGGAGAACAGCATGCTGGGAAGGGAAAGCCTCTTTGTGGGCAGAGCGTATCCATTGAGTTCTGCTGCTTTTTTTCCGTTCTTCAGCGGTCCGCTTTTGTCAGACTGCCTGAATCAGAGGCCCGGCGGAGCAATCGGTTTATTTATGGGACCCCCCCTCCCCCCTCAGATCCCTCGTTTTTTAACATTCTCCATTTCCGTGTTTCAGTACTAACCACTAAACCCCCATTAAAAAAACAAAAAATAATTGTTTCATGTCTCTCTTTCAGCGTACAATGATGCCCTACAAGAGCAGAGGAACATCCAGTGTCCGCAAGATGCGTACTTCATGCAGGACGATCAGGAGGAGAGCGCAGAGAGGAAGTCGTGCCAGTTCAAGAGGTCTTGGCTGGGCGAGTGCTCAGGGCTCCAGGACCCCCACTTTGGCTTCTCCCAGGGGAAACCCTGCATTCTCCTCCGAATGAACCGGGTAAGACACAGCTCAGATTTGATGAGATCTCCCCCATGGAGGGCCCCTCTGTTAGCCTGGTTCTGGATCTGTTTGTGCTGAGAGAACACCTCCTGTGGTCATTGTCATACTATGGAGGGCCCCTCTGTTAGCGTGGTCTTAGATCTGTTTGTGCTGAGAGAACACCTCCTGTGGTCGTTGTCATGCCAAACATGGTTGGCACGATCATAGGAGTTGGGAACGACAGTCCAAACAGATCTGAGCTCAGGCTATCACTCTATAGCATCAGTCAAGTAACATGAACTTCATCCTATAGCTGCATATATAATCAGCAATTGCTAAGAGGTAGTGTTATTTGTTATAGTCGTAAAGTGGAGTTTATCGATGAAATGGAGGAAGATGCCATTGAGGTAATCTGAGATAGATGCAGACATTTCAGTGACATCTTGTGGCCATCGTGAGGAGCAGATGAAAACGTTATTGTAATGTGATTACAGCAATTCTGTGACTAGTCAATGTCATTGTTACCATTATATACTGTAGCCTAAAGTTGTATTGTCCCCATTTGGAAAAGTCTAGAGTGAAACCTGGTGGGGATATCCAAAATTAATCTTATTGCTAGGTAGATGATTCAACACATTTTTTAAATTAAATGTTAATAAATCCTGACTTGGTAAAGTTGAACAAGATACCATATACAGCTGGTCTCAGCTGGAGGTTAGAATGGACATGTTCAACCCAACCTTATGTGGATGAGACCTGATGTCATGACTGGTGAAAAGTCTCTGAAGAAAACTGAAGACAGCCACTGGGAATGATAAATATGCATAGTTTTGCAACATTGTTTCTCAACAAAAATGATGATATAACAATACAAGGGTCCCTTTTATTGCTCTCGTCCTGTAGATTCTTGGCTATTTACCTGGTCAAGGCACTCCAGTGAATGTGACCTGTGGAGTCAAGGTACAGTAACCGACAGCATTCTTCCCTTCCAAACATCTCAACCATAACCGGGGCTGTAAAAGATCTCTCCGTGACTGAATATCATAACTGCTTATGGGACATGGTGTTAGTCACGAAAACACGACTCACTGTGACCTCTCACTCTTTCAGAAAGGAGTGCCAGAAAGCTTGGGAGAACTTCAGTTCTTCCCCAAGAGCATTTTCAACCTGATGTACTACCCGTTCTATGGGAAGCTGAGACACGTAAGTGAGGATTTTCAGCAGCATGATTTCCGCTGCTGCTCTCATGATCTAGATTATATGCATGATCATAGTGACGATAGCCACTCAAGTTGCTTTTGTCCCATATCCCTTCTCCCAGGTGAACTACACAGCGCCGGTGGTGGCCGTGCGCTTCAATGGGCTGCAGTACGACACCCACATCGTTGTAAAATGCAAACTTAATGGCAAGGGCATCATCAATGATTCGCCTACCGATCGCTTCCTAGGCAGTGTGTCCTTCTCCTTTGATGTGGGCGCATAGTAGTATTTCCAACCTACTGTTGGTGTGATGTCCTCATGACAACCAGGAGACAGGAGAATATAGGGGGGAAAAAAATTCATGTTGAATCCTTGTTTTTCATAAAATAGTTGACCAGCTTCTCTCTTCTCCCATTCCCTCCTGTACCCTTGTGCCTTTTGCTGAAAATAGCTAAATATTTTTGAATGTTAATGGATCATAAGCACAGACACCCCACAGACACCTCACCAATAGTCCAGAGCATAAGTTAAGTAGACAAATGGAATATTACCATTGAATACTTAGCAAGATTAATACCACTAGCTAGGTTTATGAAATACAAGGTTCATCTCAGAGATATATTATTATACAGTACAAGCTGCCCTATAGTTAGTCTCTGTAGCTATGCAAATCCATTTATAATTTAAGACATTAATAGACCATTATTAACAGACAGAAACTGTACAATACTGTACAATAAGAATATAAGCGGAACATGTTAAGCACATTTTGATTTGAAATCAAATTCTGTACTAATTTCTTTTGATTTTGTATCTTTCAACATCATATCTATTGTGTTTTGAGACTCCAAAGGCTACCATATGAACAATGGCAGGACACTTTTACTTACACAGTAAAAAAAGAAACAGTAAATGACTAGGTTACATTTCAGGTTTTGTTGTTTGATAATTCCTTATTCCACATGTATTGATCATATATAAGCCCTATGCTGCCATTTTGTTTCCTTTTCTTTTGTATGAACACAATAAGACTGCTAATGAGAATGTAATACCGCAGGCTGACATTGATCCCTATATTAGCTGATGGAAACTAAGATCTACTCTGTAAACAGACAGTGTTCACACCGTTGATAAACTTGTATACCAGCCTTGCACGCTCTTAACGAAATAACAGGCCATTTTGATATAGGCCTATACTTAATCCTTGTTACTGTATTTTTGCTATGATTCTACTAAACCTGGTATCCATGTTGTATTTATTCTGATGTATACTATAATAAATACAATGTTGATAAGAACAATGTTTTTCCATAGGAATGTATTACCTAATTGTGTAGCAGGCCAAAATATATTGTTTTAAGTAGTGATATATTTTTTACATGAAACTCTTTTCTTATGTTGGTTGTCAAGCAGACTACATTAAACATAACCTATTACACACGCACAAACAAGATAGGTCTACTTTGCCCAGATATGTTCAAAGGCATTGCAGAATTATTTATTAATTTTATTCCATAATGTTGACATGGTGCAATCAATTATCAAAACTGCCTAAAGAATTGGAGATTCGAGCTAAGAAATATTTGAATAGTGAGCGTTATGCCAATTCATATTGTTTAATAAAACCATAACACTGTAGGAAATGTATACAATAAACTTGAAACTGAATTGACTAATTTAACAATGTGTATCTGTCATTGTGTACTGTTAAGAAATCCTGAAAAAATGACCTGATTTGACACTTGTCAAGTATCAAACCACAACATATCAAGTCAAATCAAATGACATTGAGAGGCTTACTGAGGCGTACAACAGTAAAACAACAACACTAACGTTTAGGGACTCATTCGAATGGTTAAGGTTTGGGATAAGGATACAGTTAAACTTAAGTTCACGCATGAATTCTGAGTGGTTAAATTAAGGGTTAACATTTGGAAAGACTTAAAACGACAACAAAAAACAAGTGTCTAGCACGAGGATTAAACACTCAACTCTCAGAGCCTGACGCCTCGATCACACCGACAGCATCGTTGCCTTTTGGGACACCAGAAGTACATTCATTTCCAATGTAACGCTATGTTTGCCTTGCAGCATTGCGTTGCAGAGGCAGTTGCAGTGCATTCTGTGTGTGGCATACGCTGGATTTATCAAACGTATGCATCAAACTTTGCATAGAAGGCTTGACAGAAATGGTAGCAGAAGGTGAATGTTGCACACATTTTGTTGCACACCTATCCAGATGATGCTGCGTACCATTTTGCATAATGACTCTGTCGGTGTGATCTAGGCAGAGGTCTGCAGTTTAAACGCAACAGATTAAACGCAAGCCTACTAGATGGAAATAGGTGCTCACGTTGCCCCTAGAGGACAGTTTAGCTTCCACATTTGGCCAATTCTGGTACTTGCAGAACCGGCACCTCCTGGTGTATTCCATAAGAGATGTATCCATTGTTCTCTATAATATGTTGAGGTCCATAGGGACAGGCTCATGTGACCTTAAAAGGAGAATGAACTTGGGCAGCTACCAACATACCAGTGATGACTGCACCCACCACACAGCCTTGGGACGGTTTCCCAAACTACACCCTATTCTCTTTATAGTGCACTACTTTTGATCAGAGCCTATAGAGAATATATGGGTGATTTTACAATGGCCACTTTTGGCATTTCATATTTTCCCCAAATTAAGTTGGTTGAGAAATGAACTTTTATCAACAGAAATACTTTTCTAATTTTGTCACGAATCAGAACCTTGTATTGGCTTTGACCATTTTATTCGACAATACATAGATTTCACTCAATTTTGCCAAAATATTTAGGGATTTATCGGCCAGGTAATGTTAATATGATCAGCTGTCATAAATTACAACTACAACATAATGAGATGCATTCTTTCAAGTAGAGGACAATCTAGCTGAGTGCCAGCACTTACGGTAATAACTGAGAATACAAATACTCTTATCTTGACATATTCAAAGTTATATCATACACTCTCTCCATGTCATATCCTTGTTCTCCACTGTCACTTCCCAGTGACAGTGGACTTGACGTGTACATTTTGTGACTTGACATGTACATAAAAAAATATATATATTGAGGACTCCTTTTCTAACCAGCTGCATATAAAATACACTAGTTTCTAACGGACAACAAACGCGTAACATATAGCTAGTACGAATTAGATTCGTAACATATCCCTAACCCACCCCCCCAGAAAATATCACAGGAAAAGGGTGTCATAGGACACAATTTGATGACGAAGCGCACACACACAAACATGGGGCCCACTTTTGTCTCGTGAGCACCACTTTCAAAACTACTGGCTGAAATTATTAAAAAAATTGTGTGTGCATAAATATGTTAAACAATTTTCTTGTTGAAATACATAGAATATCAAAAGTCAGGGTGTGGGGCCATTGGCTTCTCAATGGAAAATAGTGAAATCCACAAAAACATGTAAAACATATCATAGAAAATATTTTTTACAATTTTGCAAAATCGCCCATACAGTGCATTTGGAAAGTATTATTTTTCCACATTTTGTTACATTACAGCCTTTTTCTAAAATTAAATTGTTCTTTTCCCCTCAATCTACATACAATACCCCATTACAACAAAGCAAAAACAGGATTACAAAAATTGAAAGATCACATTTACTTAAGCTTTCGGAACCTTTACTCAGTACTTTGTTGATGCACCTTTGACTTGAATCTTCTTGGGTATGAAGCTACAAGCTTGGCACACCTGTATTTTGGGTGTTTCAACCATTGTTCTCTGCAGATCCTCTCAAGCTGAAAAACATCCCCACAACATGATGCTGCCACCACCATGCTTCACCGTAGGGATGGTGCCAGGTTTCCTCCAGACGTGACACTTGGCATTCAGGCCAAAGAGTTGAATCTTGATTTCATCAGACCAGAGAATGTTGTTTGTCATGGTCGGAGTCCTTTAGGTGCCTTTGGCAAACTCCAAGCAGGCTGTGCCTTTTACTGAGTGGCGGCTTCCATCTGGCCACTCTACCATAAAGATATAAAGGCCTGATTGGTGGAGTGCTGCAGAGATGGTTGTCCTTCTGGAAGGTTCGCCTATCTCCCATTTTTTTTTTTTGGTTCCCCAGATCTGTGCCGTGACACAATTCCTTCGACCTCATGGTTTAATTTTTGCTCTGACATCCACGGTCAACTGTGGGACCTTACATAGACAGGTTTGTGCCTTTCCACATCATGTCCAATCAATTGAATTTACCACAGGTGGACTCCAATCTCAAGAATGGTCAATGGATGAACAGGATGCACCGGAGGTCAATTTCAAGTCTCATAGCAAAAGGGCTGAATAGTTACGTAAATAAGGCATTTCAGTTTATTTTGCAATACATTTGCAAAACTTTCTAATACCCTGTTTTTGCTTTGTCATTATGGGGTATTGTGTGTAGCTTAAGGTCATTTTTATTTAAGAGGGGTCTGAATACTTACTGAATGCACAGGGAGTCTTGGAAAGGTAACATTCATGCCGCCATTATGCTATTCGAGATTATAAAGTCATGATCCTGACCAAAGTCTCATCTTTGGGCCTGAATATTGCAGTTCTTTTGCCTAACACTGCCAGTTTTACAACTGTATACACAGAGATAATGCCAGTCACGAGTGATGTCCTTGTGGTTTAACAAGCGCAATAAAAAAGGAAAGAACACCAACTGTGGTTAATGAAATAGGAGTCAGCAAATTGCTACAAAACAGGAAAGCAACTTTATTTAAACGTTTCCCTCAAATTTAGTTCAACGAGCTAACATCATTTCACAATCGTCATGAGATAAGAGACAGACTTGGTTATAAGGGGAATAGTAGTGCAACAAAAAGGCACAAAACCACATCTTAGAGGCAAACTTAACCAGGATCAGTATAATCATAAGTATTGGTACAAAACAGAAGTTCACACCGAATAATGAGCATGATACAAGAACAGTAAGGAAATAGCATCCTTGATCAAAACACACTGAATTAATTTGACTGTTTTTCTAAAAAAAAAGTGGCTGTTAATTTACCCGCTCTGAGATGGGGAGGTTCAGAAAGGAGTTTCCTTCCTGTCCAGGCTTTGGTGAATTCTTATACTTCCTCTTATGAGGCCTGGGTCGCGTACAGAAGGATACGCGGTAGCAAAAAGGGTTGCAACAGAATTTTTCTATTGTTCAGGCAGTACCTCAGTTTATAAAGTTTCAAAACTTTCTCCCTACTGAATGACCCAGTTCTTGTAGATTTCTTAACTGGGCCATTTCTGATACCAGACCCAAGACTATGCCATCATCCTCCTTTCCGAAGGGACTTTAACATTAGTGAAAATACAAACATCAAAATGACATTTATGCAACTGCTCCAAATGCTGGTTAGTAGCTGTGTCTTTGTAAAGTTAGTCCCTTTCATTGGGTCATGGCTAGAAAGGAATAAAATTTCCTAACCTTAACCTAATTCTCCTAACCTGCCATGAAAAGCAAAATCTGACAAAAGCTATATCCATTCTAGTCAAAACACTTTTATTGTACTACAACTAAGAGAAATAAGTGCAGGGGGTACAATCACAATTAAGAATCTGCTAATTTAATGAGGGAATTCATAAAAATAAATGGAATTTTCTAATTCTGCAAAGATTTACCAATGGATACTTAGATAACATTGGCTCTAAATTTCAATGCGCTTTCAATATTTTCTCAGTATAATTTGACATCTCTATTCATCAAAAATGAACATTCATTCTATACAAGAGAGCAATTAAAATGTACACAAATATAATACAGGATATCAACAGAACAGTGAGAAAACAGCCTCATTCATATGAACCTCTGGGAATAAATAACTGATGCCCTGTTATTAAGAGGAGCCATGATACTCCATGCAATTTACATCCAAACACACTTGGTGTAAAACCACTGATCATTTTGACAGGTTTTGTTGCTTGATGACTTCAGTCATACAAAAAAGGACTTTCAAAAGAACTGTTGGGTGGGGTGAGAAGTAGGGTAGGAGTGTGAACAGGGAATTTGCTGAGGGTAACATCAAGGAAAGACCCATGGGAAATGTAAAGAAACATTTGGATGCCATAGAAGCTTTGGGGATGGGGAGGCAACATGTTGTGAGGGGCTTAGAGGATGAGGGAATGGGTAGGGGCAAAAGCAGCTGTGATTGGATTATACTGACTGGTAGCCAGTGCGACTCTTCCTCCGGCCAATCAGGTAAGAGATAAGCACAAGGATGATTAGGAAGCTGAGGGCCACGCCCACAGCAATGGGCACCAGAAAGCTCAAATCAGAGTCCATGAAGCACTCCACGGCTGCCACAGAGAAGAGACAGAGAAGAAGGGTTAGCAATGATAGCATGCTAGTGATTAGTCAGCAGAAAAGACCAGAGTTAAGAGGAGAGAAGAAACAGGATTTGGTTAAGTCCTTCACAGACATGGAAGAAATTTTAATTTTTTAAAAGCAGCAAGTTCAGAACCAAGACATATTCATTGGGGTCAGTCAGCGCATGGGCATTAATTGCAATTAGGAAAACATTTGGTCACCAGCCATCTATAGTCAACCATGTGATGAGGAATAAGATGTGTCAATCAAAAAATTCTAATTACACACACAGCTGTTACATGCCATCGTTAACACAGCCGCTTCTCCAAGTCATTGTTTCATGAGAAAGAGCTTTCCATCCGGTGAATTTCACCATTAAGTAAACTCTGCACAGTATATAAGTCAAATTAAAATCAACAATTATCCAGATGACCGAAGTTAGCCTCAGCATAGTGAAGATAATTTAGAAGTGCTCATAGCCAGTGCCCTGGTTTCGCTTTCTTCCAATGAAATAGGCAACCAACACAATGAGGACCAGTAAAGTCAAGGCAACCCCGACCGCTATAGGAACAAGCCAGCTCTCTGTCGTATCGTCTTGGCAATCCTCCGCTGGATGACAGTAAAGTAAGTGGGCACGGGGGGGGGTTGCAGGGTGGAAGAAAGGTAAAACATCAAAATGGTGAATGCATGGTCAATCATAGAGACACTTCTCAGTCAAGAATAGTTGGAAAACAAAGGAGGGATTCACTAAAATGTCCAGGGGACCAATATTGTAAAATATTAAAAATGGTCCACGCCAGTTTATGCACAATTTCCATTCCCATTTATTGCAGCTAAAAGCCTATTGAAAAGGAATTCAAAAATTAACATTGTTCACCGCCACAGAAGAAAAGAATTTACACCGAGTTTAAACATTATGAACACCTTGCTTTTCCATGACAGACTGACCAGGTGAATCCAGATTAAAAGTATGATCCTTATTGATGTCACTTGTTAAATCCACTTCAAATCAACCAGTGTAGACGAAAGAAGAGACAGGTTAAACAAGTATTTTAGCCTTGCGACATCGATTGTGTATGTGTGCCATTCAGTGGGTGAAAGGGAATGACAAAATTGTGTGGGAAGCATTGGAGTCAACATGGGGTCAAATCCCAGGTTGAACGCTTTCGACACCTTGTTGAGTCAGTCCATGCCCAGACAAATTGAGGCCGTTCTAAAGTAAAAAAAATATTAGTAAGGTGTTCAGCGTATCTTAATTTGAAGAATGGGTCTGTCCTGTGATTGCGATTTCCCATTTCTTAACATGCTGCTTTATGAATTCTTAAACTAGGAGAGAAAATAGGAGCCAAATAATCCAATTGATTAATGTAAATGTAATCAAACGTGATTGAATCTCAAAATGGAGCTGCTTCATTGAGCAAGGCAAAAATTGTCACAATCATAACATTTGATCACGTCAAGTGAATGAAAATTTGGTATAGTAAATGTTTTCAAAATTGTATTTTAGAACTGATTGTGTTGACGCGGTCAAGAAAAAAAAAATACAATTTTAAAACCAAAGTAACAAACAGAATTCGTACAAAAGCAGTCAATTTTCCAAGACAACACACTGGAATGTAAAAGCAATAATCAATCATATATTTGAAAAGGAAAAAAAGCAAATCATTCACATATACAGCATCTTAAATGTTTTGGGGTTGACTGATGATCAACAGAAATTAAAGGCGGCAATCAAATTTCTTCATGTCTCATGCAGACCATCTCACTGCGACAAAGCGATAATACACAGCAACTACCCATTTTCACCTGTCCTAACAGTACGACAATATACACATGTACTGCAAGTCCTGTGGACAATCATCCTTTATCCTACTCGATTGATTGGTGCTACTTACAAGCGGTCAACTAGGCAACTAGTCAATTCAATTTCATTTAAATCAATTCAGGAAGTAAACTGAAATTATAATTCCAATTTTCCTCATGAAAAAGATGAGGCAAATTGGAATTATAATTTATTAATTTAAATGGAATAGACCCCAGCCGTGGTCACAAGTGCCCCCTTACTAAGTGGCAGCTTTCGGGAGCAACACCACAGCAACAGCTATAATATACACAGGTGTAACATTGCAGCACACAGTTTCAATTTATGTCAAACTTACTGAACAATTTAGTGCATTTAAATGTATAAAAAAAGAATCACCATCTGCGAAGAATAGGTTTGAATGACCGCAAATAATCACAGCTATCCCTTTTTTTAAACCTAACGCCAAGATATGACTGGAGGGGTTGTGTGTTACCTTTCTTTTCAGGTTTGTCTTTTACATCCTCAAACTAGGCATGGACTTTTCAAAGTTAATTAAACACTTGGTAGATTTCACACTACACAATGTGAGCGTGTCAGTCAAAGTCAGAGACAGACTGACATTGGTGGCAACCATACGTCAAGTACTGCTGTGCGTGAATATAAACGACAGATGCCTTGTTTTGTCAAATCAACTTAGAGACGGAACTATATGCCAGCAATACCACCTTATCTTTTTACCCGAGTTGCGGCCACACATTTCAGTCAAAAAGTCACATCTCCAAATTCAAACTAATGACCGACTAGTGGATGATCAGTAACGAGCTGAAAGAGCAAGGAGCGCAAAGCAGCAGACCCTGATCCTGGTTAGTTCGCAAAAGAGTTCCTGAGCCAAATCAAAGCTACTCAATGTTGTCTCATTGAGCAGCGAGGCAAATGTGAAATGTTCAAGTCAGTCAAAATAGTGCACTGCTACGATGAATTGTGAGGATGAATAAAACCACAAAAAGTTGAATGAAAATACACAAATTCAATAACATAAAGAAACCAAAAAAAAGGTATGCCAAAGGGAGGGAGGGAGCAAGTGCATGATTCATAGTGAAAAGGGCACAGCCCCCAATTGTCACAGCTCCTCGTTAAAATGTGCAAACTGTAGCACAAGGACTTTAACTGGTGTTTCTATGAAATGTGCTACTTCATAAAAAGCGTCCCTACCCTGAATGAGAAGCCTCCGGCAAGTAATGTCAGATGGGTCAGGTGCAATCACTGAGAATTTTCAATAAATAAGGCCTTTACTGGTTCCAAAGGTTTCAAAAAATTGCACTGGCTAACACAGAGGTCAAATAATCCTGCACTTGCTCCTTTACAACAGAAAAAAAAGATTAAGCAAATCAAACAAAACAGAAATCACAAACAAATAAACGGGGTATGACAGTCGAACCTGGTCCTGGAGAGCATTTGTCTTCAGGTTTACTTAAGCAAAGCTAGACTAAGCTCAAGTCTACACCTAAGCAAAGCTAGACTAAACTCAAGTCTAAGAGCAGCTCTTAAGAGTGGCTGAAGTAAAGAGGTGACAGTCTGACTATTCCAGTTGTACAAGTCAGTCGTCAATTGAAAGACTGCACTGAGACAGCCATCCAGGACCAGGCTTTGGGACCGCCACCCCACACAAGGATCAACCTGTGTTCTTGATTAATTGTCACAGATTCATGATCACAGATTGCTTTTAGAGGGTCTGATATCCCACATAGGTCTTCCTACGACCAATCACATAAGCAATCACTACAATGAGAATCAAGCCAGCCAGGGCGGCACCAACAATGATAGGGATTAAGATGCTGGTGTCATCCAGTGAACATTCATGGGCTGCAGACGAGAGAGAGAATCAATGAGCACAACTTGGAACATCATCTTCTCATGATCATTTGGTTGTTAATCTTTTTAGGGCAGAAGCATGGCATGACCTCAAATACTTACCCGTTTCACCAAACTGGACATGTAACCGATTCTACTGAAGACTGTAATAACCATTATGGGCTATGTCTCAGTTTCAAGCATGTTAGCTGCACTTGGCTTTAGCAATCCTAGTAAGCTGTAGAATACCACAAACATATGGGGAATTTTCTTCATTACCCATCTCAGGAAGTCACCTACCTGTAGCGAATTCGCCTTTGTTGACTTCAAAGGGCTGGACGCGAAGCTCAAACGTGTAAAGAGTGAGTGTGTCGGTGACATTTAAGGTCTGCTCCTTGTTGCACATGTAGGAGCTGCCTACCGCCGCCGCCCAAATGGACATGTTGGTATTGACTGCAACGACGGGAGCCCCTGGACATAACACACAGAGTGAGCAATGTTATAATATGCATTGCATGTACTGTGCGTGTAATGTATACTGTTTATTACAAAGCTGCACGGTTTCCAAGAAAAATGGCAGCTTGGGGAGACTAAAGTTGATCCTATCCTAACATCCAATTAGGGACTTTGTTTCTGAAGGGGTTTGTAGTGCAATGCTGCTTACCAGTGGCTGGTATCACTGTGACATTCAGAGCGTGCAGTTGGAACTTCTTGCCGTCCTGTAACGTGCAAGGAAACACTTATCAGTTTGACTGAAACAGACCCTACTCTGTATTTGTCCAATTGTCTACATGCAGACAACCAGGATAATACCGGACTTGGTTTCAGATTATTATTTTTTTAACTCGTCTGGCTTCGTCGCCTTACGTTGCTGAACATGAACACGATGGTGATTGTATCGGATGTCAACATGAGATCGCTGCTGTTGGCCCTACAGGCTCCGCCCACTTCAGTCATATTAGGCACCAGGTTGATGGTCTCCTCTTTCTAATAAAGGGGAAAACACAGGACGGTAAACAACACTAACATACTAGCAACAAAGACCTCTCTTCATAGACAAGAAAATCATGTACTCTGACAAACATATCTGAAAATGTTCCATTGAACAGACTAAAATAGGAACCATGCTAAAATATGAACCATCAAAAGTAAGGGCCTATTTTACAATCGCTATCCTACTTGTATACATACGTCTCCTTGCTTGTAGCCGATCTGTAGGCCGAAGGTGGCCATCAGGCAGGCTGTGCTGTTGACGTCGGTTGCGATGCTGTACTTTCCAGTAGTGGGCGTGGGCAGTGTAGGGGTAGAAGTGGGGGCAGCTGTGGTGGTAACGGTCGTGGTGGGCGCCACAGTGGTGGTCATGTCAGCGGAGCATATGGTGTCTGTAGGGAAAACATGGAACCTATTAAGTTCAGAGAACCAACCGGGTTGGGATCAATTGCATTTCAGGAAGTAAACTGAATTACAGTTCACTTCCTGAATTGACCCTTGTTAATTGGAATTGACCACAACCCTGGAGAAAACACAGTAAAATAGTTTGACATACAGCGCATTCGGAAAGTATTCAGGCCCCTTGACTTTTCCCACATTTTGTGACGTTACAGCCTTATTCAAAAATGAAAAAGCAAAAACAGTTAAGACAATTTTGCAAATATCACATTTACATAAGTATTCAGACCCTTAATTAGTACTTTTGTTGATGCACCTTTGGCAGCAATTACAGCCTCGAGTCTTCTTGGGTATGACAAGCTTGGCACACATGTATTTTGGGAGTTTATCCCACTGTTCTCTGCAGATCCCCTCAAGCTCTGTCCGGTTGGATGGGGAATGCCGCTGCACAGCTATTTTCAGGCTGGGCCAATCAAGGACTTTCAGAGACTTGTCCCAAAACCACCAAACCAGATTTCCTCCAAACGTGACGCTTGGCATTCAGGCCAAAGAGTTCAATCTTGGTTTCATTAGACCAGATAATCTTGTTTCTCATGTTCTGAGAGTCCTTTAGGTGTATATTGGCAAACTCCAAGCGGGCTGTCATGTGCCTTTTACTGAGCGAGTGGATTCCGTCTGGCCACTAACATAAAGGCTTGATTGGTGGAGTGCTGCAGAGATGGTTGTCATTCTTGAAGGTTCTCCCATCTCCACAGAAGAACTCTGGAGCTGTCAGTGACCATCAGGTTCTTGATCATCTCCCTGACCAATGTCCTTCTCCCCCGATTGCTCAGTTAGAGCTGGCTGCCTAGACTAGTAAGTCTTGGTGGTTCCAATCTTCTTTCAGAATGAAGGAGGCCACTGCGTTCTTGGGAACTTTCAATGCTGCAGACATTTTTTTGTACCCTTCCCCAGATCTGTGCTTCAACACAATCCTTTCTCGGAGATCTACGGACAATTCCCTTGACCCCATGGCTTGGTTTTCGCTCTGACGTCAACTTTGGAACCGTATATAGACAGGTGTGCCTTTCCAAATCACGCCCAATCAATTTAATTTACCACAGGTGGACTCCAATCAAGTTGTAGAAACATCAAGGGTGATCAATGGAAACAGGATGCACCTGAGTTCAATTTCGAGTTTCATAGCAAAGGGTCTGAATACTTAGGTAAATATGGTATCTGTTTTTTTATTTTTAATAACATTTCCAAAAACCTGTTTTCGCTTTGTCATTATTTTGTTTAGACTGACGAGGGAAAAATGATTTAATCTATTTTAGAATTAGCAAAATGTGGATAAAGTAGAGACTGAATGCACTGTATGATTGTGGCACAGTTGATCTTACAATGGCCTGATGCTCGTACTACCTACCGGTGTCACTTTTGCTGCCGTTAATCACAAACGCCTGTAGAGCAACATCATACAGTGTCTGAATGACAGACTCTACTGTCCGGACATCTGCACTCTTGCAGGAGTAGTAGGTGTCCACACTCACATTGGTGATAATTGACTTCACCGTCACAGACTTGGTTTCTAAAAGCAAGAAGGATTGACAAATATCAGCATGTGTCATATCAACTACAGTACTAAATTTGTATATCGCGAATTAACAGTATCATGACATCATAACTATGTAGTCACTAGTTCGTTACCTTTTGATGTAGAGTTGGGGAAGACGCTTGAGTCATTGAGATTGTAGGAGAAGATAATGGTATCTACTTGGTAGGTTTTGTTATTTTTAGTGAAATCCACTGTCCAACTGTGCCCATCTCCAAAACTGAGTTTCAACGTCGATGTTGTGTTATCACAGGCGCTCCCTTCGGTTGTCACATTTTCAGGCAGTACCAAAACAACAGTTTCACTCTGAGGACGAATATATTGGACAGTCATTAAAATATGGATTCCCTTTTATCATTTCCCGCCAAGTACTTCCTTAGGAACAGTGCCATTTTGCATTATGACAAAATAGTACAGTAGAATAACATAACTGTGTCCATTATAATGATGGATTAGCAGGGGGGAAAAAATAAATATTTCATATTCTGGGACAACGGGTGGGTCTAATCCTGATTGGTTAAAACCAGCTTCCATCCGGTGTCTATTTCACAGGTTACCACTGGCTAAATCTATGAAGGTAAAATGTCTTTATTCTGTTCCAATGGACTGCGCAACCAATGTCTCATCAGCCCAGCCAAGCAATTTATAGACTTGATCTCTACTATAAAAAGCATAGACATAATCTAGCATTTATTTTAAACTAACAGTTTTCAGAGATTTGTATAAATCTTGCTATCCTTCTCTCCGACATTTGCAAAATTGTTTCAATATTCAAATTCAATCTCCATCTGTCTCATAGTAATTAACGTATCGTGAGTAGGGACGAGACAGGCAGCGATTTTCAGCCGGTCTAAATTATGAATCAGCTGGCATCATTTTTATGGATACATACAAAGAAATGTCAACCGAAAATGGGTAAAACGAAATGAAGTGCAGCTAGTTTGCAGTCTTCCCAGCTTCAGTTGGAAGTGATTGTAGTAGCTGTGTTGTTGGCTGGCTCCTATGAACAACGGTGTCCTGACGGGTAAGCAAATTTTCCATGCCAGGCAAAACCGCGCCTCATTAGCTCATTGTTATGGATGTATCCAAATAAATGTCAATAGAAAACAGCTTATACAAATACTTTGCTGTTATTCTGGCTGCTTTTTTAAATGACTAAGTTAGCTGTAGTTGGCTAGCTAGCAAGCAAGCGATAAGCATGTTGCCAGCCAGTATGGCAATGGAACATAAAGAACGACTGGATCAGGTCCATAAACACACAACAAACGACCAGCCGGCTTGGGTAGCAAGCCTAGATTTGTGCTGGGACTATATCTTGTGGAAGGATGAAATAGTATGAATAAATACATCAAAATAATATTTTTAATTAAAATATGCCAATCATTATTTTAATACATTGCCAACTCGGCCCTCAACATCATCGAGCCTAACATGCCAATATATCCTCCAAACACCGGCTCCGAGGGCATCTTCACTTAAATTAGGCTTTTTTATTGCTAGGGACAATAACTTTGAAAAACCCTGGTGTAACAAGACAAGCCATGACAATTATAGGATAAACCGCTGAACAGACAGAAGACTATTCCTTGCAGTTACTCCCTCTTGTCTGTGATTACATTAAGAACTATATTTGTCAAAGTAGACACTCAACTCAAAACTTATTAAGCAGAGTGACAAATCATATCAAGAGTTATTTATAGGCCTATGTATATTACCATGCAGAAAAACATTTAAAGAGTAAATACACACCTTATTTACACCAACTTCATATGCGACTGAGAAGTTGACCATCAAATTGGCGTAGAGGCATAATTTGTTCTCCGTGTTGTTGACTGACACTTCAGTCCCATGTGATAGATGGAGTTCTGAAATAAAAATGAACAGCCATTTTCTTGACATGTTATGAGGCAGAATGTTGGGGGACTCCTGAAAACAAACTCAATTTAAATAAATTCACAGTAAACACAGCATAGGTAGCCTAATGAGTTTTGGTCATTTTCTACTTGCCTTTACAAGTACCCAAAATATTTAAATTCTTATAAAACTCGGTGGGGAACACACCATATGCTAACAATTTCCAAACCTTCATTGTTGTGAAAGTGTTCATCATCTGAGCAATCTCACATGGAACCAAATGGGCCCGGTTTCCAGATTGCGACGGAATTTAGGTTTACAGTCGTTTTAAAGAGGCATTGTTCCTACCACACAGAGAAAATGTTTGAAGTGTTAATCTTAACATTAGAATTACCCCACAAAACTGATGACAGATCAGCTCCTAGAACGATATTAACCCCTATGACTGCAAATATTGATGTGGCTTATCATGCTTAGGCTTCCCAACAATAATGCACCAAATTATAGATTGGGTATTGGATTGCACACAGGTTACACCATCATGAAATACATTGAGGCAAAATAATTACAGACATTAGCCTATTGGAAAAATAGAACTCAATTTTTTTTTGAAAACATTTATATTTCACCATTATTTAACTAGGCAAGTCAATGCAATCATCTCAGTTTTTATTTGAAGTATATTTTCATCCTTTACTTGATTGTAACACTTTGGCAACTTTGTATTTGCAGTCAACTTCATTCTGAAGATACCAGCAGTCAGTCAGACTGATAAACATTTTGCTTCTATGTTTAGCAGAGATATTCTATGAACAAAGTGACATGGAAGGACAAAAAAGCTGTAACTACGCACTAAGCTGTTCTAGTGGTCTGAGGCAGTCAGTTAATAACAAGAGTTTCCAAATGCAACTTTAGTACAGGTTATTTTGGGAAACAGCTGAGATGTAACGATGCTCCTACAAAGGTTCTAACAATAAACTATGCCTGAAGACGCTTTTGTAAAACTGGCCCTGGTAGGTTATCACCAGTGACCCTGTGTCGTGTCACCCTGAGTGACTTGATATCAGAGGCCTTAGCTTGCAACAGAGGACTGGGGCCATTTCTCAACTGAAAATATTCTAATGAAAATGGAAAAACTTGGAAGGGGAAAAAAAAAACTTGGAAGGATTCTGACATGAATATCAAATGAGTCCTGGCAACACCATGGCAGGAGGCCAAAACCTATCCAGGCTATAATAACACATGCATTGGCTCAATGTGCAAATTCCTTCTATCAATCATAACAAGGGGATTGGTTTATAGACAGCAACTGCTATAGCAATCACTTCGGTTACTGTGCAGGTTTAAAATGTTACTGCAGCCGTTTTACAATTAAATAACAAAAGGTCAATCAGCAGATACTTGGTCACGAGACAACTTCCTGATCAACGCGCAAAGCCATATATCATAAATAAGATACAGCTAACGTTACTGAAGTGAGAATCCTTAACGTAAATTTAGCTGAGATTTTGGATTGAACTGGATTTACAAAAATAGTATCGCTAACGTTATCTAGCTAGTACATTACATATTGATACCTAAGCAAATGTGTGACTGGTAGCGAACGTTACTTAGCAAACTACGAGTTGTGAGCCTATTTCAGTCATCTAACATGTTACAAATGAACAGGGCGAATGAGGCTGGTCGATGTTGTCGTTGACATGTTTGGTAACGACACATAAGGACGATTTTGCTAACTAAGCCAAATGAAAGACAATGCCAAACATTACTTGGTGTTTAAGAGACAGCGGTTATTTTCCCTGTACACCCAGAAGTCCTTTCTGTAACATGACCTGTCAAATAAGACATTAAAACCACAACGAACGTTAGCTAGCTAATTTAGCATGACAGATCAACAGTGCCATAAACTTAATGTATTAGATTATTGGGTCTTTGATTGCCGGTAAAGTTGCGTGAAATTCACATGAATAAGTCTTTACTTTTAATTTATTTGTATGGTTAAACCTAGCTACAGCTAATGTTTGATTGAAAACTAGCTAACTAGCCTAGCTAACTACTGGCGCAGCAAATAAATAACGTAGTTAGCTCAAGCAATATGGCTGAAGATAGGCCTGCCGCCCGAAGTGACGGAGCACCGAAAGTTTCCTCTTATTGGATTACAATATTACCCAACGATGACACAAAGCAATATTTCGTTCAATTCTGTAAACATACCATTTCCAAGAGCGAGGAACAAAATCAGAAACGCACAGCGAAACATGATGACTTGGTAGCCAAAAGACCTGTTCAGAAAGCGACAACAGCTTACGACTTCAGCTACCTTCCAAGTGCAGCTCGAGAGTATCCGCTCGTCAGCAATACTAAAAAATAAAAAATAAAAGTACTTCCGGGTCACGGAATTTCGGGAACAATAAAAGTCCCCCGCGTAATAGTAAAAAAAGTGTCCTTAATCTGTATTTATCTATGATATATGAAAAATACTTTTCTAAACATTAACTATGATAAATATTTGTTCATATTTAAGTGAAATGTGCATTAAATGTGGGTTTAAAAAAACTTGTTCCAAGGTCAAATAAATGCTCCCAATGCAGTACACATGTACACACATATATGAGATATATATTGGTTACAGGGAACTATTCTAGGCGCCGAAGTAAAAGTTGAGTTGGGATTACTCACCAGGGTCTATAAAATATATATATGGTGTTATTTCATGGAGGCCTTCAATCTAAATACCCAGCTAAACTTTCTCCTCAACCCACTCCATAACCCCCAATGCAATACATTGGTCTTTAAATTACATATTGGCTTAGAGAAAAAAGTATTTCTATGAACCGATGTAAAATGTATTATGCCGATGTACACTACCATTCAAAAGTTTGGGGTCACTTAGAAATGTCCTTGTTTTTGAAAGAAGCACATTTTTTCGTCCATTAAAAGAACAAATTAATCAGAAATACAGTGTAGACATTGTTCATGTAAATAACTATTGTAGCTGGAAACAGTTGATATTTAATGGAATATCTACATAGGCGTACAGAGGCCCATTATCGGCAAACATCACTCCTGTTGATTGCATGTTGTGTTAGCTTATCCAAGTTTATCATTTTAAAAGGCTAATTGAGCATTAGAAAACCCTTTTGCAATTGTCAGCAGAGCTGAAAACTGTTGTACTGATTAAATAATCAATAAAACTGGCCTTTAGACTAGTTGAATATTTGGAACATCAGCATTTGTGGATTTGATTACAGGCTCAAAATGGCCACAAAGAACTTTTTTCTGAAACTATTCAGTCTATTCTTGTTCTCATAAATGAAGGCTATTCCATGCAAGAAATTGCCAAGAAACTGAAGATTTCGTACAACGCTGTGTACTACTCCCTTGGCCCAACAGTGAAGAGGCAACTCCGGAACGCTGGCCTTCTAGGCAGGGTTCCTCTGTTCAGGGTCTGTTCTTTTGCCCATCTTAATCTTTTTAATCAGCCAGTCTGAGATATGGCTTTTTTTGCAACCCTGCCTGGAAGGCCAGCATCCCGGAGTCACCTCGTCACTGTGATTTTAATGGACAATTTCTTTTCACTTTTCTTTAAACAAAAAAAAACAGGGACATTTCTAAGTAACCCCAAGCTTTTGAACGGTAGTCTATGTGCTGCCCCTCTTCCTTGATTCTATGCTGGGCATGCAATATCAAGTGTGCCTCTATGTAGTGTTGTCTCAAACAAATGATCCATAGCCTATAGGCCTAGGATATACGAAATGCATGCTCGGAGAAGCACAGGGCAAAGTTATTTCGAAGAAAATATACTTCATTTTTTTGGGCTGCTGGGATGGTGTAAATAAAACTATCCCAAACATTAACCCTGGCATGCTCTGCTCTTGCTGATGTAAACCTTTTTGTGGTGCCTAACCTATCATGACTCAGGATATGACCCAGATGCAGACACGGGAGGCGGATAGTACAGGTCCCAGATTTATTAGAAACAGGGGGCAGGCAAAGGGCGTGTCGAGGGCAGGCAGGTACAGGACAGCAGGCAGGCTCGGGGTCAGGGCAGGCAGAATGGTCAGAACCGGGAGAAACAGGAGACAAAGGGCTGTAAGACATAGAGGTTTAATCCTAGACACATGAAAAGTGTGATGTATACAGAAGGTAGGGGCAACAGAAGACAAACAGCAGAGGGGCTAAGGATCTTGGAGATGGGGAAAGGGAAGATGAAGGTCATCTTGTCATTGATACCTGGAGGTGGTCTTGAGAAGAGCTGACCAAGCTCTCTTCTCTAGGTACAGCGACAACGGTGGACGAACATCTGGGCTGAGGGTATGCTTACCTTCCTCTTGCTCCGGGAAGAGTGGGGGCTGATATCCCAGGGAGCACTCAAAAGGCGAGAGACCAGTGGCTGAGCAAGGGAGGTTGTTGTGGGCGTACTCTACCCACAAAAGCTACTGGCTCCAGGTGGTGGGATTGGCGGAGACCAGGCAGTGTAGAGTCATCTCCGGGTCTTGATTGGCTCACTCTGACTGGCCGTTAGACTGAGGGTGGAACCCGGAGGAGAAGGCTGGCCGACAACCCAATGAGTGTGCAGAACGCCCTCCAGAACTGACGAGAACTAAGGACCCAGGTCGGAGACCACGTCCCCTGGAAGTCCATGGATCCGGAAGCTGTACTGCACCATGAGCTGGGCCACCTCCTTGGCTGAGGGTAGCTTGCGGAGAGGGATGTGGGCGGCTTGGGGAGAGGGAAGTGGGCGGCTTTGGAAAACCGGTCAACCACGGTAAGGATAACCATGTTGCCATCAGATGGGGGGAGACCAGTGACAAAGTCCAGGGATATATGTGACCAGGGACGGGGTTGAAGGAGGCCAGCCGGAGCTAGCAGAGGAGTCTTATTCTGGGCACACACGGTGCAGGCGGCAACAAACGCGGAGATGTCAGTAACCAAGGTGGGCCACCAAAAACGTTGTCGTACAAAACACCAGGCTCCGATGGGAGCCAGGCTGGCAGGCCAATCGAGAGGAAAGAGCCGATTCCAGAACCGAGGAACAGATAGAGTCTGGGACAAACATCTCGTTATCCGCCCCCCAGGGTGCAGTGATATTCCAGGTTTTTGTGATCTGTCCATACTATGAATGGGTGTTCCGTCCCCTCTAACCAGTGGCTTTATGTGGGGTTGAGATGATGAGAGAGGAAAGCACAAGAATGTAGCTTTTGGCCTTGGGCTGAACGCTGGGACAGGGCAGCTCCCACGCCGATGTCCGAAGCGTCGACCTCCACCACAAACTGCCGGGACGTATTAGGATGGGGGCAAAAGTGAATTAGTGTTTGAGGTCCAAGTACGCCTGGTATGCAGCTGGAGACCATGTAAATGGGACCTTGGGAGAGGTGAGTGCTGACAGGGGAGAAGCCCGAGTGTTGTAGCCCCGGATGAACCGGTGGTAGAAATTGGAGAACCCCAGGAAGTGTTGCAGCTGCACTCTGGAGGTGGGTTGCGGCCAATCCACCACAGCTCTCACCTTTTCATGATCCATCTTGATGTTGCCTGCAGCTATGATGTAGCCCAGATGGTGGAGTGATGGAATTTGCATTTTTCCGCTTTGACGTACAGCTGGAGGACTTGTCTGACATGTTCTTGAGCTGAGTGGGAAAACACAAGGATGTCATCAAGGTAGATGAATACGAACCGGTTCAACATGTCCCGGTTCGTCATTGACCAGTGCCTGGAACACAGCAGGAACGTTGGCCAGTCCGAACTACATCACCAGGTATTCGTAGTGCCCGCTAGCCATGTTAAAGGCGGTCTTCCACTCACCCCCTTCCCAGATCCATACCAGATGGTAGGCGTTCCGGAGGTCCAACTTGGAGAAGATGGTAGCCCCCTGGAGAGGCTCGAAAGCAGAGGCGATGAGTGGTAACTCCTTGTGTGTTCCAATGGTGGCTCCCTGGGAGGAGACGGCGTAACTGGTAAGAGTCTGCTGGGTCAATCATGACCTGTTCTTACTATCACGACTCAGGATATGACCCAGATACAGACATGGGAGGAGGGTAGTACAGTTCTCAGATTATTTATTAGAAACACGGGGCAGGCAAATGGCAGGTCAAGGGAAGGCAGAGGCTCGTGATCAGGTCAGAATCAGGACGGCAGGCAGGCTTGGGGTTAGGGGAGGCAGAATAGTCAGAACCGGGAAAAACTAGAAAACAGAACTAGAGAAACAGGAAGACGGGAAAGACCTGACAAAGATGAGACGAACTGGCAACAGACAAACAGCAAACACAGGTATAAATACACAGGGGATAATGGGAAGCTGAGTGACACCTGGAGGTGGGTGGAGACAAGCACAAAGAGAGGTGAAACAGATCAGTGACATAACCAATGGCTTTGCTGTGTACGGTGGCACTTCAGGAAGCGAAATGCTTCTTCCGAAAATCCATTTTGGTTTGTCAAAAAAACTTAATGGCCAATTGGAAAACCAGTTGTCACTAGTGTTAAAAAAAATCTTAGGAATATGTGGGACAAGAAGAGGTAACATTCAACATCTTGTTAATTAGATTGAGGAACAGCTGGAGTTGATCTACCCTTTGAGCCCGTCACCCATATATTTATTTAACTAGGCAAGTCAGTTAAGAACATATTTTTATTTACAACGAGGCCTAGCCTGGCCAAACCCTAACGATGCTGGGCCAATTGTGCTCCGCCCTATGGGACTCCCAATCACGGTAATGTAATGAGATAGGAGATGAGGATGACAACACAAATGTAAGTCAGTGAAACACAGTCAAGACAAACTAATTGATACAAAAACACCAATCAAACACTGAGTGGGGAGGTGAAATGCAGCGAAACGTAAACATGGTGTTTCTATAAAACACCAAATAACAGTAAACAAGCAATGTTAGCATGTGATATCTGTGCAAATTGGTATCACTTTGATTCTATTGGCCTACCTTCAGATGGGGGCCAATTCTCAATCAAACTCAAAATCATGTCAAGTTCAAGTACATCCCATTGAAAAATGGATTTAGTCTGAAAGCGGACTATGACACATTTATACATTCTAATGCTAGAGACAACAAGGTGCAATTCAAGGAAACAGTACGATATGTCACACCCTGATCTGTTTCACCTGTCTTTGCGATTGTCTCCACCCCCCTCCAGGTGTCACCCATCTTCCCCATTATCCCCTTTGTATTTATACCTGTGTTCTCTGTTTGTCTGTTGCCAGTCTGTCTTGTTTGTCAAGTTAACCAGTGTTTTTGTTCTCAGCTCATGCTTTTCCCAATCTCTCTTTTTCTCACCCTCCTGGTTTTGACCCTGTCCTGACTCTGAGCCCACCTGACCATTCCGCCTGAGCCTGCCTGCCGACCTGTACCTTTGCCCCACATCTGGATTTTTGATCTCTAACTATCCTGATCCTGCCTGCCTGCTATCCGGTACTGTTACCCCACCTCTGGTTTACTGACCCCCTGCCTGCCTTGACCTGTCTATTGCCTGCTCCTGTTGGATTATTAAACCATTGTTAATTTTACGTTCTCTGCATCTGGGTCTTACCTTCATACCGGATACAAACAGAATACAAATGAGGATCAGGTACAAAACCTATTGCTTGTAGAGTTTAAATGAGGGAATGTCAACTGCTCTGAGAAGATCTTCAAGTTATCCAACTTAATGTGTAAAATACACACACACTTTTGAAGTTGAAGAACCTGCTTCTGATTCTCATCCTGATGTAGCCAAGAGTTCATACAGTAGCTGGAGTGTCAGTGGTGCAGCGCAATCAAATCTCAGTCACCAAAGATATTGGGAATGACTACTACCAACTAGAGACAGGAAGTTGTGGTTTATCAGATGAGGAAATCATAAGCTCTCTGAAAACTGAATCAGATGAGCAGCATGTAACTGGAGAGTTTGACATCAATATAAGCGAGGATACATTCAAGTGAGGCAAATTTTAGCTCATGCTTACCACTCCAAATAATGGTATCTTTATGTTGATTCGTGACGAATAGGAAAGAAGTGGAACGTATTTTTAAAGTTCTCACGGGTAGGCCTATTTGCACCACCAAGACACATGGTCCAGAAAAGTCGAATCTGTAGCCTCTGCCTTTTTAAAAACAATAGCAGTTGTGGTGCTTGTGTGCTTGTTCTATAAAGCAGTCTTATGAGAGGGCAATGTGAATATGCTTTTCCACAATGGCACGCAATACTTTGTTTTACATGACTTATCAGAGAGGAAATAACTGAGTTGAAAGAAGGTAAGGTTTTAAGCTTGAATGATACAGCACACTTCTGAAATGAAGCTAAATGCCTAATGATGAAATGATACTAAAATATAAATGTTATTTAATGTTGTGGTGGGCACCAATATTGCTAATATGATATTGATACCATTTTAATATCAATATGATCAAGGCATATTGTGATATGGGTTTATTCTTCCTGTTAACCTACACTATTCATTAATAAAGCCTACATGACTGTTCCTGCATGCACAAAGCACTTTCACAGCCCTTCTCACAGGCTGCTCAGCATACTTTAAAAAACATACAAAATCTAACACTAAAACAAAAACAGGCTGCTTAGCATCAACTGTGGATGGGCTTCCTATTTTAACTAAAATTGTTAGGTAGGTGTAGGCCACCAGGCCCAATGGGCAATCCACAAGCAGCTGTCTGGACTTCACAGAAAAGTGAACATTCACAGTTGCAATGTATTTTCTACGAACCGCTATGATGTAAATATCAAACTGAAAAAGGTGTCACACCCTGATCTGTGATGCTTGTCTCTCGCCCATTTTCCCCATTATCCCCTGTGCATTTATACCTGTGTTGTCTGCCAGTTCGTCTTGTCTCGTCAAGCCTACCGTACTCCCGTTTCTCGTTAGTTCCTGTTTTCTAGTTCTCCCGGTTTTGACCATTCTGCTTGCCCTGCCCTGGATTACTGACCTCTGCCTGCCCTTGACCTGACGTTTGCCTGCCCCCTGTTTTGTTCACAGAACTGTCCATTTAAAGTATATTTATTTAAAATATATTAATTACTAAATTTAACTAACATTAGTTAATCCAGAGATTCTTACCTTTGCATCGATTCAGTAGTCTCACCCAGATCATTTTGGCATTTGTCGTTCTTTATGAAATCCACATTAGCAGGTAATTAGCATTTAATTTGTGGGTGATAAATACAGGCAAATATTTTGAGAAAAGTGACCTTGTCCGAGAGAGATTTACATGGTTATGGAATCGTCATGCCAGGGTAAGCCTACACCAAACACAGCCCTTATTTTAAGTGTTTCTAAATCTTCCCTCTGACAAATGGATGGTGGAAAAACAATTGGAACCATTCTCCAGATGAAATCTCGCGTCTTGTGACGGCCGGCCGCCCAACAACCTGCCCGCTCGACCCTATCCCCTCCTCTCTTCTCCAGACCATTTCCGGAGACCTTCTCCCTTACCTCACCTCGCTCATCAACTCATCCCTGACCGCTGGCTACGTCCCTTCCGTCTTCAAGAGAGCGAGAGTTGCACCCCTTCTGAAAAAACCTACACTCGATCCCTCCGATGTCAACAACTACAGACCAGTATCCCTTCTTTCTTTTCTCTCCAAAACTCTTGAACGTGCCGTCCTTGGCCAGCTCTCCCGCTATCGCTCTCAGAATGACCTTCTTGATCCAAATCAGTCAGGTTTCAAGACTAGTCATTCAACTGAGACTGCTCTTCTCTGTATCACGGAGGCGCTCCGCACCGCTAAAGCTAACTCTCTCTCCTCTGCTCTCATCCTTCTAGACCTATCGGCTGCCTTCGATACTGTGAACCATCAGATCCTCCTCTCCACCCTCTCAGAGTTGGGCATCTCCGGCGCGGCCCACGCTTGGATTGCGTCCTACCTGACAGGTCGCTCCTACCAGGTGGCGTGGCGAGAATCTGTCTCCTCACCACGCGCTCTCACCACTGGTATCCCCCAGGGCTCTGTTCTAGGCCCTCTCCTATTCTCGCTATACACCAAGTCACTTGGCTCTGTCATAACCTCACATGGTCTCTCCTATCATTGCTATGCAGACGACACACAATTAATCTTCTCCTTTCCCCCTTCTGATGACCAGGTGGCGAATCGCATCTCTGCATGTCTGGCAGACATATCAGTGTGGATGACTGATCACCACCTCAAGCTGAACCTCGGCAAGACGGAGCTGCTCTTCCTCCCGGGGAAGGACTGCCTGTTCCATGATCTCGCCATCACGGTTGACAACTCCATTGTGTCCTCCTCCCAGAGCGCTAAGAACCTTGGCGTGATCCTGGACAACACCCTGTCGTTCTCAACTAACATCAAGGCGGTGGCCAGTTCCTGTAGGTTCATGCTCTACAACATCCGCAGAGTACGACCCTGCCTCACACAGGAAGCGGGGCAGGTCCTAATCCAGGCACTTGTCATCTCCCGTCTGGATTACTGCAACTCGCTGTTGGCTGGGCTCCCTGTCTGTGCCATTAAACCCCTACAACTCATCCAGAACGCCGCAGCCCGTCTGGTGTTCAACCTTCCCTTATCCAGAAGTTCTCTCACGTCATCCCCCTTATGACTCCGCTCTCTCCACTGGCTTCCAGTTGAAGCTAAAGCATCCGCTACAAGACCATGGTGCTAGTTTTATAGTTTGACAGACCAGCTAGATCTACGGACAGCTGTGAGGATCTACTGGGCAGACCAGGCACCTCAGCTATATACCTCCAGGCTCTATTATGATCAGGCCCTACAGCTAGATCAAACAAGGGCACTGCGTTCATCCACCTCTGGCCTGCTCGCCTCCCTACCACTGAGGAAGTACAGTTCCCGCTCAGCCCAGTCAAAACTGTTCTAGATCTGCTCTGGCTCCCCCAATGGTGGAACAAACTCCCTCACGACGCCAGGACAGCGGAGTCAATCACCACCTTCCGGAGACACCTGAAACCCCACCTCTTTAAGGAATACCTAGGATAGGATAAAGTAATCCTTCTCACCTTTAAGATTTAAGATTTAGATGCACTATTGTAAAGTGACTGTTCCACTGGATGTCATAAGGTGAATGCACCAATTTGTAAGTCGCTCTGGATAAGAGCGTCTGCTAAATGACTTAAATGTAATGTAAATGATTTCCCTGTTTGACCGCTAGGATTTTATGGATAATGACTCAACTGTGGGACTCTATTGGAATCGTCTTAATGCACATTATGTACATTACCATTTAAAAGTTGTGTCACTTAGAAATGTCCTCGTTTTTGAAAGAAAAGCACATTTTTGTCCATTTAAAATAACATCAAATTGATTAGAAATACTGTATAGACATGGTTAATGTTGTAAACTACTATTGTAGCTGGAAACAGCAGATTTTTTATGGAATATCTACATAGGTGTACAGGGGCCCATTATCAGCAATCATCACTCCTGTGTTCCAATGGCACGTTGAGTTAGCTAATCCAAGTTGATCATTTTAAAAGGCTAATTGATCATTAGAAAACACTTTTGCAATTATGTTAGCACAGCTGAAAACTGTTGTTCTGATTAAAGAAGCAATAAAACTGTCCTTCTTTAGACTAGTTGAGTATCTGGAGCATCAGCATTTGTGGGTTCGATTACAGGCAAAAAATGGCCAGAAACAAAATAACTTTCTTCTGAAACTCATCAGTCTATACTTGTTCTCAGAAATGAAGAAACTGAAGATCTCATACAATGCTTGTACTACTCCCTTCACATAAGAGTAAACTGGCTCTAACCAGAATAGAAAGAGGAGTGGGAGTCCCCGGTGCACAAATAAGCAAGAGGACAAGTACATTAGTGTGTCTAGTTTGAGAAACAGATGCCTCAACTGGCAGCTTCATTAAATAGTACCCACAAAACACCAGTCTCAACGTCAACGGTGAAGAGGCAACTCCGGGATGCTGGCCTTCCAGGCAGGGTTACAAATAAAAGCCATATTTCAGACTGGCCAATAAAAAGAAAAGATTAAGATGGGCAAAAGAACAGACAATGGACAGAGGAAGTCTGCCTAGAAGGCCAGCATCCCGGAACAGCCTCTTCACTGTTGACGTCTGGAATATAAATACACAGAACCAGTCAATAGTTTGGACACACCTAATCATTCAAGGGTTTTTCTTTGACTATTTTCTACATTTGTAGACATCAAAACTATGAAATAACACATGGAATCATGTAGTAACCAAAAAAGGTGTTAAAGGAATCAAAATATTTTGAGATTCTTCAAAGTAGCCACCCTTTGTCTTGACAGCTTTGCACACTCTTAAACAGCTTCATGAGGTAGTCACCTGGATTGCATTTCAATTAAAAGGTGTGTCTTGTTAAAAGTTCATTTGTGGAATTTCTTTCCTTAATGCGTTTGAGCCAATCAGTTGTGTTGTGATAAGGTAGGGTTGGTATTATATTACATACTATGCCATGAACAGCTCAAATAAGCAAAGAGAAATGACCGTCCATCATTACTTTAAGACATGAAGGTCTGTCAATCCGTAAAATTTCAAGAACTTTCAAAGTTTCTTCAAAGTGCAGTCTATGATGAAACTGGCTCTCATGAGGACCGCCACTAGAAAGGAAGACCCAGAGTTACCTCTTCTGCAGAGGATACGTTCCTTAGAGTTAACTGCACCTCAGAAATTGCAGCCCAAATAAATGCATCACCGAGTTCAATTAAAAGACATCTCAACATCAACTGTTCAGAGGAGACTGTGTGAATCAGGCCTTCATGGTCGAATTGCTGCAACAACAAAAAAACACTCCAAAAGGACACCAATAAGAAGAGGCTTTCTTGGGCCAAGAAACACAAGCAATGGACATTAGACTGGTGGAAATCTGTCTTTTGGTCTGATGAGTCCACAACCACTGTGTCTTTGTGAGACGCAGAGTAGGTGAACGAATGATCTCTGCATGTGTGGTTCTCACTGTGAATCATGGAGGAGGAGTCATCATGGTGTGGAGGTAGTTTGCTGATGACACTGTCAATGATTTATTTATAATTCAAAGGCACACTTAACCAGCATGGCTACCACAGCATTCGGCAGGGATACGCCATCCCATCTTGTTTGCGCTTAGTAGTATAATCATTTGTTTTTCAACAGGACAATGACCCAACACACCTCTAGGCTGTGTAAGGGCTATTTGACCAAGAAGGAGAGTGATGGAGTCCTGCATCAGAAGACCTGGACTCCAGTCACCCGACCTCAACCCAATTGAGATGGTTTGGGATGAGTTGGACCGCAGAGTGAAGGAAAAGCAGCCAACAAGTGCTCAGCACATGTGGGAACTCCTTCAAGACGGTTGGAAAAGCATTCCAGGTGAAGCTGGTTGAGAGAATGCCAAGTGTGCAAAGCAGTCAAGGCAAAGGGTGGCTACTTTGAAGAATCTAAAATCTATTTTGATTCGTTTAACACTTTTTTGGTTACTACATGATTCCATATGTGTTATATCATAGTGTTGATGTCTTCACTATTATTCTACAATGTAGAAAATAGTAAAAAATAAAAACCCTTGAATGAGTAGGTGTTTCCAAACTTTTGACAGGTACTGAATATCAACTCATCAAGAAAAGAATCATACCTTTTTCAGGACCCTGTCTTTCAAAGATAATTCGTAAAAGTCCAAATAACTTCACAGATCTTCATTGTTCATTGTGCATTTAAACACTGTTTCCCATGCTTGTTCAAATGAACCATAAACAATTAATGAACATGCACCTGTGGAACGGTTGTTAAGACACTAACAGCTTACAGAAGGTAGGCAATTAAGGTCACAGTTATGAAAACTTAGGACACTAAAGAGACTTTTCTACTGACTCTGAAAAACACCAAAACAAAGATGTCCAGGGTCCCTGCTCATCTGTGTGAATGTGCCTTAGGCATGAGGACTGCAGATGTGGCCAGGGCAATAAATTGCAATGTCCGTACTGTGAGAAGCCTAAGACAGCGCTACAGGGAGATAGGACGGACAGCTGATCATCTTCACAGTGGACGACCATGTGTAACAACAAATGCACAGGATCGGTACATCCGAACATCACACCTGCGGGACAGGTACAGGATCAACAACTGCCCGTCAGTGATCAGACTGTCCGCAATAGGCTGAGAGAGGCTGGACTGAGGGCTTGTAGGCCTGTTGTAAAATCAGGTCCTCACCAGACATCACCGGCAACAACATCACCTATGAAGAAGACTCCATATGTGTTTTTCGTTGAGTGTGTAGAGTATACTCCAACTTGGGCGAAGCTTGCTCCTCCCAGGAGCGCTCTGCAGTGTTTTGTCGTCTGTTAAGCTTTTTTCTTACAGGTCGACAGCATGCTACGAATAAGGGTGAACGGGCTGGGCCAACCGGTTTACAGTGCGAGGCTTAGTTGTCTTGTCTGCGTCTGTCTGACGATTAGCCTCCCGGCTAATTGCGTTACCTGTTGCTTGTTAGCTTCAGCTGGACACTAGTCTTACACTTTATTAAAAAAAAATTCTAGCTGGTAACCCAATATTATATATTGCATGCAAAACTGTCTCACTCTTGGGGAAATACATAAATAAGCCTTTGAGGTTAGTGAAAGAAAGGTAATAGGAGTGTTAAAATTCTGATATTAATCATCTATGGTATTTAAACGAGACAAATCTGTCCCGATGAGAAATCATAATTATTGATTCTTCAACACATTTCATCCTTTCATTATTAGGATGTCAACTTTGACTTGCATTAAGAGAAACTGCAAGAATGTCTAGGAGAATTAATAGATGGGGGGGAAGCAACATAGAAACTCTGACAATTACTTTAATCTGAAGCAAGAAAACAAACAATTTATTCAGACACATGGCAAAGTCCAGTCAAGCATGATTTCTCAAACAAAGTATTTTTATCTGTTGAGATTTCAAACAACTCCATTAATGCCCAAACGCAAGGCCTGCCATAAGCCCTACAGAGAGGACTTACAAAGAATAGAATCGTAAATTGAGATATTATACTTGGAAACATGAGGAGTAACAGGGACTGATGTCGCTGTGCTTTTAGTAGTAGATCATCTCTAGGAGTTAAGAACAAGACCTAAAGGCGAGGTGACTGTCGAAGTTTGTTTGCACTTAAAATGTCAATGCATTTGTAAAGTCTTGTATATACAAAAAGCAAACATTGAAACAATCAGGGCAAAAGTGAAACGGAAAACTAAATGCATACAACTTGTAAAAGTTAGTGTTTGGTTAGCAGCATTTACAACCCCTATAAGAAAAGTGCTCCATTTTTGGCACGTACTGTCAATTCCTCATAATATCGCCTAGCTACTTAATCGTCTCATTGATTGCTGTTGATGAACAGGAGTAGTTTGGGACTAATAGCTATGGAGTATCGTATGACTTGGCTGCAGGTGCCCACATCTGACACCGAAATCCACCAGAGAAAAAGAAAATCCTAATGTGAATGTTTATCCATGGGTCTCACATGCAACAGAGACAAGCTTCAGTTTATTTGTTTCGCTCTCTTCCAAGTGTAGTATGGTAAGAGTAATGATATGCATTTGAACATTTGCGCATGGGATAGTACAGAGTGAATTAAAAGTAAAAAGTAGTGACTTAAAAAAACAAGGCGCAGAACGCCGATGGACAAAGATCTACGTTTGAAAATAAACTTACTTTCCCCTCTTTGTAAAAAAAAACAACAAAAAAAACTGAACAACATTGGTTTGTCTGTTTTTCTTCTTGTCCAAGGTAGCTAAGTCCAATCCTCACTGAGCGGCACTGAGAAAAGAATGGACGATATTCTTGTTTTAATGGGCATGCAGTCCACAGGAAAACAGGCCCCTGTCAAAGTCCCGCAGAGCAGTATCCATTCAGTTGTCGGTCGCTGGGTTGAAGAGGGTAACGCTGACATCCAAGGTACCGAGTGCTCAGAGAAGACTTCAGCCTGACTAGACCACCTGCCCCCCCCCCCTCCTCCTCTTCATCCCTCGCTCTTTAAGCCACATAGTTGTATTGGTTGGGGTTCTCCTTGTCGCGCTCCATGTAATCTCTGTCAATCAGAGACTCTATTCTCTTCTTTAGGTCAGCAGGCTGTTGAGAAGATGAGTGTTAGCAAACAGAAAAACATGAAACCTCAAAGTAACAGTCCACTATGAAGTGCTTGTACAGTTTCCATGCATCTTAATACAACGGATGGGTCTAATCCTGGATGCTGATTGATTAAAACAGTCTTCCAGCTGATGTCTATTCCACAAATTACCGCCGGCTAAGTCTATGACTATGAAATGCCTATTCAGCAATCCAGTCTCATCAGCCCAGCTAGGTAATTTATAAACTTGATCTCCACTGTAAGAAGCATCTAGACATCATCTCCCATTTCTTTTGGACTTCAACAGCAGAGATTTGTATAAACCTTGCAGTCTCTCCGATATTTGCAACATTGTTTCAATATTGAAATGTGATCTCCAGCTGTTCCAGGCAGCTCTTCTCTGCCAGTCGAAATCATGAATTAGCATGATTTTTATGACAAAGAAATTTCAATATAAAACTGGTCAAAACACAAAAGCAGCAACCATATGCTATTATTCCGGCTGCACTGTTTGACGTGACAATATTAGCTAGCAAGCAAGGGATAAGAACTGGCAACGGAACATTTACAACGAACAACTGGGTCGCATCCACAGATATAGAACTCAAGGCTTCACGACTATGGCAACCTAACCGATACAATAAACAAACTGCTGGCTTAAGTAGCAACCCTAGATTTGCATTGGGACTATGTCGCGGAAGGATGAAACAGTATGAATAAATTCATCAAGATAACATTGACATATTTTCATTAATCATTATTTCAATATGTTGGTAACCCATTTAATAAAGTGATAAAGCCCCCGAGACGAAACACCCGTGCCAATATATCCTCCAAACAATTACATAACCCTTTACTGAGATTTTCGCTGAAGCACCCTTGGCAGTGATTACAGCCGTGAGTCTTCTTGGGTATAATACTACAAGCTTGGCACACCTGTATTTGGAGAGTTCTCTCATTCTTCTCTGCTAATCCTCTTGCTCTGTCAGGTAGGATGGGGACCGTCACTGCACAGCTCTGGCTGGGCCAATCAAGGACTCATCCCGAAGCCACTCATGCATTGTCTTAACTGTGTGCTTAGGGTCATTGTCCTGTTGGAAGGTGAACCTGTGCCCCAGTCTGAGGTCTTGAGCAGGTTTTCATCAAGGATCTCTGTACTTTGCTCCGTTCATCTTTCCCTCAATCCTGACTAGTCTTCAAGTCCCTGCCGCTGAAAAACATTCACACAGTATGATGCTGCCACCACCATGCTGCACCGTAGGGATGGTGCCAGGTTTCCTCCTGACGTGACGCTTGGCATTCAAGCCAGAGTGTTCAATCTTGTTTTCATCAGACCATAGAATCTTGTTTCTCATGATCAGAGTCCTTTAGGTGCATTTTGGCAAACTCCAAGCAGGCTGTCACGTGCCTTTTACTGAGGAGTGGCTTCCATCTGGCCATTCTACCATAAAGGCTTAATGGGTGGAGTTCTGCAGAAATGGTTGTCCTTCTGGAAGGCTCTCCCATCTTCACAGAAGACTCTGGAGCTATGTCAGACTGACCATTGGGTTCTTGGTCACCACCCTGACAAAGGCCCTTCTCTCCGATTGCTTAGTTAGGCTGGGCAGCCAGCTCTAGGAAGAGTGTTGGTGGTTCAGATCTTCTTCCATTTAAGAATGATGGAGGCCACCGCATTCTTGGAGACCTTCAATGCTGCAGAATGTTTTTGCTACCCGTACCCAGATCTGTGCCTCGACACAATCCTGTCTCGGAGCTCTATGGACAATTCCTTCGACCTCGTGGCTTGGTTTTTTCTCTGACATGCACTGCCAACTGTGGCACATTAGAGAGACAGGTGTGTGCCTTTCCAAATCATGTCCAATCAATTGAATTAATCACAGGTGGACCAATGAAGTTGTAGAAACATCAAGGATAATCAATGGAAATAGGATGCACCCGAGCTCAATTTCAAGTCTCATAGCAAAGGGTCTGAATACTTAAGTAAATAAGATGTTATTTATTATACATTTGCAAAAAAATAAAATACGTTTTTACACTGTCATTATGGTGTATAGATTGATGAATTGTTTTTATTTAATCCATTTTATAATAAGGCTGTAACCTAACAAAATGTGGAAAAAGCCAAAGGGTCTGAATACTTTCCGAACGCACTGTATGTTGGAGGGTCAGTTTGGGCAATCAAGAGAAACAAAATACCACATTAGCAACAAAGCGTTTGGGAACCTCACCCGAGTGAATAGTTATCTTCCTGCACACAAGGTCGTGTGTTTCTAACATGCTTGTTCCCCGTTTACTCACCTTTACGGGGAATTTGAGTTGGTTGTACACTTCCGACACCAAGAGATTATGGCTCAGAGTTTTCCTCATCTTCATGATCCGGACGATGGCGGCGTCGATCTGATACTGCCGGTCCTGGTAGACTCGTTCCGTGGTGCTGGCTTGCTCTTCCACCTACCAGGGACAATTCACCAAATTAATAAGTGGCTAATGTTCAATTTTCCCTAGTTTTTTCCCCCTGCTTTATAGACGTTAAAAATAAACCAGTACCAGGTTTCCATCCAACCTTCTTATGCGAGTAAAATGTCGGATAAAAAAAATCACGACACGGGATATAATGGTGCAATGTACTGAAACAGCCTTTGCTTAATTTGTATACTTTTGTTAACATTGATGTTTGTTTACCGTCAACAGAAGTGCTTAATTTGTTTAGTTTTTTCCTGGTAACATAACCCGCATGGCCGCCCTACTTCTTATCACACTGCTCGCTTAACGCGGAAGTCAGCCACACCAATGTGGAGGGAACACAGCTTGACTGACGGCCAAAGTTATTTTTACATGCACGACGTCATCACGCACAGACTTACCCACAACGACTCAATTTGATGGTAATACATCTCTGGTGGGAAAATGTTATTTATGTGGATATTAGAATATTTGCATGAAAACTTGTTGCCAATTGAAAGGAAACCTAACTATTGGAGGAGACTGATGAAGTGGAAACATATATGACAGACTTGGTATTTGAACACCTGCCTCTAGGGGGCATTGGCTAGCTCTGTACCAGCAGCGCTACAACTAGACTAGACTGGCACTCATATTCCTATTTGAAATACACCAAAACTGGAACAGGCAGGGGCTACCTGAACCTGTCCAAAAAAACAAAACAAAAACTGCAGTCCAATAAAAACCTTTAAAAAAACAATTATCCTAACGAACACAACCCTGCTGTGAGTGAGCGAATTTACCGTTTCTTTCATCTGGATCTGGTTGATCTTGATCCTGAAGAGTTTGTGTTTGAAGTCATCGTTGCAGGAGAACTTGTCTCCGTCCTCCACGTCTTTGCTCTTGGGGACTTTGTGGATGACCCGTGCCTTGCCACACGCCAACGACTGCAGGGTCCGTCGCAGCTCGCCATCCTCTGCACATACACACAGTGCATCAGAAAGTATTCATACCGTTGACTTATTCCACATTTGGTTGTGTTACAGCCAAAATTCAAAATGGATTACAATACCCCATAATGATAATGTGAAAACGTGTTTAGATATTTTAGCATATTTACTGAAAATGAAATACAGAAATCTCTCATTTACATAAGTATTTACTCTTCTGAGTCAATACTTTGTAGAAGCACCTTTGGCAGCAATTACAGCTGTTAAGTCTTTCTGGATTGTGCAATATTTGCACAATTCTTCAAGCTCTGTCAAATTGGTTGTTGACCATCTTCAGGTCTTGCCATAGATTTTCAAGTAGATTTAAGTCAAAATAATAACTTGGCGAGCTCAGGAACACTTACTTTCTTCTTGGTAATCAACTCCAGTGTAGATTTGGCCTTGTATTTTAGGTTATTGTTCTGCTGAAAGGTAAATTCATCTCCCAATGTCTAGTGGAAAGCAGACAACCAGGTTTTCCTCTAGGATTTTGACTGTGCTTAGCTCCAATCCATTTCCTTTTTATCCCCCCCAAAAAATAAACTCCCCAGCCCTTAACGATTACTAGCATACCCATAACATGATGCAGCCACCACTCTGCTTGAAAATATGAAGAGTGATATTCAGTAATGTGTTGTATTGGATTTGCACCAAACATAAGACTGTATTCAGGACAAAAAGTAATTTGCTTTTCCAATTTTTTGTTAGCAGTATTACTTTCGTGCCCTGTTACAAACAGGGTGCATGTTTTGTGATTTGTATTCTGTACCGTTTTCCTTCTTTTCACTGTGTGTTTTAGGGTAGTATTGTGGAATAACTACAATGTTGTTGATCCATCCTCAGTGTTACTACTATGACAGCCATTAAACTCCAAATGTTTTAAAGTCACCATTGGCCTCATGGTGAAATCTCTGAGGAGTTTCCTTCTTCTCTGGCAACTGAGTTAGGGAAGACACCTGTATCTTTGTAGTGACCGGGTGTATAGTTACACCCTCCAAAAGTGTAACGTATAACTTCACCATACTCAAAAAGATAATTAAAATGTCTGCTTTTTAAAAATACATTTTTACCCATCTACCAATAGGTGCCCTTCTTTGTGAGGCATTGGAAAACCCTTGTATTTGTGGTTGAATCAGTGTTTGAAATTCACTGCTCAACTGAGTGATCTTACAGATAATTGTAAGTGTGGGCTACAGAGATCAGGTTGTCATTCAAAAATCATGTTAAACACTTATTTCACACAGACAGACCATGCAACTTATGTGACTTGTTAAGCACATTTTTAGTCCTGAACATATTTAGGCATGCCATAACAAAGAGGTTGAATACTTATTGACGCTAAACATTTCAGCTATTCATTTTAAATTAATTTGTAAGAATTTCAAAAAAATAATTCAATTTTGACATTATGGGGTATTGTGTGTAGGCCAGCGACAGAAAATCTCAATTTAATCCATTTTAAATATTCAGGCTGTAACAAAAATGTATTTTTTAAAGTCAAGGGGTGTGAATACTTTCTATTGGCACTGTACATACGCACGCACATCCCACTTTAGGTCAACACAAACTCAATCCAAAATGACTAGGCAAAAGATTGTGGTTCTCACATCAAAACAAAAGATGATATTTATCGTTTCTACTGTTTAAGCAAAATCTCTGAAAATAAATGGAACAACTTCAAGATGACTGCTCTATTTGATCCATTATGATTTGTGTGATGACTGAGACATTCAGCAGAACATGCTACATTGTAATCATACAAACCTATTCCTGTAGCTAGCTTGATCTCCTCCAAGGTGAATTCCTCTCCTTCGTTGAACATGAGCAGCACTAGCGTCTGAAACAGGGAAACCTGAAGCTCTTTTTTGCCCTATTTGGGAAAAAAACAAAACAGGGATACGAAAAGTTAAAAAAATTAAATTCTGATTAAATATATTACACTGAACAAAAACAAAGGCAACATGTAGAGTGTTGGTCCCATGTTTCATGAGCTGAAATAAAATTTATTATAAAACTTATTTCACTAACATCTTGTGCAAATTTGTTTACATCTGTTAGTGAGCATTTCTCCTTTGCCAAGAGTATTCATCCAGCTGACAGGTGTGGCATATCAAGAAGCTGATTAAACGACATGCTCATTACATAGGTGCACCTTGTGCTGAGGGCAATAAAAGGCCACTAAAATGTGCAGTTGTGTCACAACACAATGCCACAGATGTGAGATGAGGGAGCAGGCAATTGGCATGCTGACTGCAGGAATGTCCACCAGAGCTGTTTGCAGATAACCTAATGTTATTTTCTCTACCATAAGCTGCCTCCAATGTCATTTTAGAGAACTTGGCAGTACGTCCAACCGTTCACAATGTGTAACCACGCCTGCCCAGGACCTCCACATCCAGCTTTTTCACCTGCGGGATTGTCTGAGACCAGCCACCTGGACAGCTGATGAAACCATGGGTTTGCACAACCGAATAATTTCTACACAAACTGTCAGAAACAGTCTCAGGGAAGCTCAGCTCATTGTCCTCACCAGGGTCTTGACCTGACTGCAGTTCGGCATCGTAACGGACTTCAGTGGACAAATGCTCACCTTTGATGGCCAGTGGCACATTGGAGAAGTGTGCTCTTCACAGATGAATCCCGGTTTCAACAGTACTAGGCAGATGGAGGATAACGCGTATGGCGTTAGGTTGGCGAGTGGTTTGCTGAACGTTGTGAACCATGGCGGCCATGTGGTTATGGTATGGGCAGGCATAAGCTACGGACAACGAACACAATTACATTTTATCGATGGCAATTTGAATGCACAGATACCATGACGAGATCCTGAGGCCCATTGTCATGCCATTCATCCGCTGACATCACTTCATGTTTAAGCATGATAATGCACCACGGACCCATGTCGCAAGGATCTGTACACAATTCCTGGAGGCTGAAAATATCTTGAGTTCTTCCATGGCCTGCATACTCACCAGACATGTCACCAATTGAGCATGTTTGGGATGCTCTGGATCAACGTGTATGACAGCGTGTTCCAGTTCCCGCCAATATCCAGCAACTTCACACAGACATTGAAGAGGAGTGGGACAATATTCCATAGGCCACAACCAGCCTGATCAACTCTATGTGGAAGAGATGTGTCACGCTTCATGAGGAAAATGGTGGTCACACCAGATACTGACCGGTTTTCTGATCCACGCCCCTACCTTTTTCTTAAGGTCTCTGTGACCAACAGATGCATATTTGTATTCCCAGTCACATTTCCTTATATGAACTGTAACTCAGTAAAATCTTTGAAATTGTTGTGTGTTGGATTTATATTTTTGCTCAGTGTAAATGAGTGAAACATCATTCAATAGATGGGTAGCTACCTCTTTAAATTCAGCTTTTAAAACGCAATGGCCTAACGTCGACTGCCACTGTAGCTTCCTGCCGCTGTGCTTGCCCAGGTAAAACGTCTTGAAAATCTCCTGCAGTCGCACCATCTGGACAAGAGGGGCAAAAGTGTTAAACAGTAAACACAGAGGACAGGTCTATAAAAAAAATGTATGACCTAGATAATAATTGTGGTGATGATTAGGCTTTGCTGTACCGTTGTTTCAGAGTGCCCTAGAGGGTGAATTTTCTTCCTATCGTGGATTGACGGGCCTCATTTTACATTCATAAACCATGTTGTGGGCCTTTACAAAACCACTTGGGGGGGGGGGGGGGGGGGCATTTGTTTACACCTCATTCAGTCACGTTGCCTCATTAGCTAGCTAGTTAACAACTTGGTAAATTTACCAGCATATCCAAATTTTTGGGGGCACAGAAAGAGAAAAAGGGACAGCTTTGTCAGATGTCATCGCTCACAAAAATTGATGTTCTTAAAGAAACAGTGTACCATTTTCCATACAATGCATGTCAATAGGTAGTGATTTTACACAATATAGAAACCGAATATTCCACAAATTACTTTGTAATTCCAATGATAATTTTGTATCTACATTTTGGCTTTTTATAATAAACCAATTCCCAATATAGTGTACTACTTTTGAGTCCTATGGGCCCTGGTCAAAGGTACAGCACTATAAAGGGAACAGGGTGCCATCTGGGATACCAAACAAATGTATTACATATCAGGTCATAAAACAAAAGAGCCCGAAGGGTTCGATATTTGTAACCTCTGCGGGCAGATGGACCTCCATTGGGATGTAGGTGGGCCAGTATCCCATGGTGAGGATGTTCACCGTCAGCTCAATGTTACCAGGGATGTTTTGACACTGCATGTAATAGAGAAAAACGGTAGAAAAAAATACAGAAGCTAATATTTAAAAGTTATTTTGATGTCCAAATACTGCCACAACGACAAGCTCCCCACCCCCCCCTTACATATCTATGCCCTTACATATCTATGCCCTAAAAACTGAGAAATCACTACTGATGGTCTTCCCTATTCCAGAAGCATGTGTACGTACCTGTTTGAACTGCACCATGATGTCCTTGGAAAGCTCCATGTCCTTGAACATGCCTTCCAGCTTGCTGGTGAATGCTGCTCCACATTCTAAAGAAAGGACCAAGATTACGAGCTACTGGTCTCATTCAGTATCACATACCAAACAACTATGAGGCAAGAGTTGTATTCGTATCGTTTATAGTAGTAGCTAATGGCAGTGGTGTGATCTGATGTAGACAGCGGTGGATGATTGTATGGGGCAGACCTTGGCTCAATACTATTAGAAATATTTATATTATTTTGAGCATTTGATTGAGCCTGCCTCGAGTGTCAGACGGATAAGGTTGGTGTTGCAATTATGGGACTATTCCATTGGATCAGTCAATCAAGCACAGCCATTTGATAGAAAATGTATATTATTTGAACCCGGGTCTGATGGGGAACACACTGACCATGTTTCAGTTTCGACAGCATGGACTTCTCGGCATCCACGGAGGCACTCTTTCCCACCAGCAACCTCTTGGCCAGATCTTTCTTGTAGAAGGCCTCAAAAACATCTTTGCCTATTCAAGAATCCAAAAGGGAAATATGAAGTTCAAGTACTAAGATAGACTTCTAAGAGATCTGTCAAAGAGGAGAGAGTTAAAAGGACCTGGAAGTAGATGGTTGGCTGAATATATGGGACTATTATTACCATAACTGAATATGTTGGGACGACATTACCATAAATGAATCGGAAGATGATCATGATCTTGTCCAACATCTTCTCCAGCTCCTCGTCGGTCGCCTCCTTGTTACCCGCCCTAAGCTTTGAATCCACGTGTTTTGCTACAAAATATAACCATCTGTATTGTTTAATTTACATTTTTTTAGTTCACTTATGAAAATCTGGAAAATAAGTTTTGCTTAGTTTTATAAGGTAGCTTTCAACTGACAGGAGCATAACACACAAACATTATGAATGAAGACATGTTGAAAAAGGGGAGCTCTCTTACTGTCATTTTATGTAGTAGTGTCATAATTTCTCCCATAGCGATAGCATTAGATCTAGTTTCCTTCCTTCATGGAACCAGGATTACATTCACAAGATGATCATCATGCAATTACCAACCTATGAGCTCAGCAGGTTTGTTTGGTCTCTTGTTGATGAAGGTCTCAAAAGCCTCCTTCATGGCATTGACAAACTTCTCGTTCTTTATGAAGCAGATGTCAATGATGTGGTCCACCTTGTCCTTGAAGTCCAGGAGCTCCTGTACCATGGTCTTGTCCTTCTCAGGGTTAATGACAATCGTACTTCCAAAGGCCTGTGAGAGGTTCGTAGAGGTGTCAAGGGCCACTTTATTATTATTTTTAACTAGGCAGGTCAGTTAAGAACAAATTCTTATATACAATGACTGCCTACACCAGCCAAACCCGGACGACGCTGGGCCAATTGTGAGCTGCCCTATGGGACTCCCAATCATGGCCGGTTATGACACAGCCTGGAATCGGACTAGGGTGTCTGTAGTGACGCATCAAGCACTGAGTTGCAGTGCCTTACACCGCTGCACCACCCGGGAGCCCCACTATACTATACAAATGAATGATCCAATTTTTCTACTGTTTTGTACTTGGAAGGAAGTGTCCCCACACCTCCAAAATGTTAATTAGTAAGAGGAAATGACTGATTCGGTGGTGGAATTCCTGACCTAAAGACCATTGATCTTTTCAAGCATACCTTGATGTACTCGATCCAATGCTGTAGGAGAACCAGTACGCCCCCTCTCACACGACTGAAAAGCTGATAGAGAAGACACAAGTCCTGGATTCTGTTCTCATCTAGCAGGTGATTCAAGCCTGGAGATGGAAAAATAGCAATTTAGTTCATAGATCGATAGATAGATATATAGATATAGTACCATGAACTAAATTGCTATATAGATATAGTACCATGAACAAATAACATTGCTATTTTTACATGGTTAAACTGTCACGATTGTAAGCAAATAAATGTCCCAGTGTGTCAAGTCGGTAGTTTCTGACATATACCTTTCTGCAGAGTTGAAGTGAGATGTTCACCCAGTAGTTGCTTCTCCACAGTGGCAATGAGAGGTTTTCTGAAGAAAATAAAAAGAGGGAGGAAATGAGTCAATCGCTCTCTTTTCATCCTTTATATGTACACCGGCAGATCCTGTTGAGACCAGTGCCAAGAAGGCAGCAAATCAAACATTCATTTAAAAGTGAAATGTAGAACTTAAAACAGAGGACCACAATACTCATGGGCTTTTGGAAGGCTAACCCCTTGTATTCTAAAAGCAATCCAATCAAGGAAAAAAAATACTCACTGTGTGCTCTGGTCTAGATACGTGATGACTCTGTCCGCTTCCTCCTCTAAGCGTTTGTTGACGTGATGGAGATACTCTGGGACCTGAAGAGACATTAGTCATTTGGCATACGAAGCCAAACAGCAGCCTATCCTTACAGGGTGAAACAAACATCTAGTATATGTAAAATCATCCCACATATCACATCAATCCAAAATAACAAAGTAGTTCAAATCTTTTTTTTTACCAGCAGTAACTACAGTAACTAAGTTGACACAAGACTCAAAATGCAAACAGACCTGGTCTCAGATCGATTTGTGCTGTATAGTCGCTCTGGATAAGAGCGCCTGCTAAATGACTTAAATGTAATGTCATGTAAATGTAATAGCCAAACATTACATTTGAGTAAAATAAAATCAAAGTTTCGATTTGCAGAAGCTACCGCAGGTGGAGTGAAATGCCTATGTTTCTAGCGCCAACAGTGCAGTAATATAATTGTAATGTGAAGATCATAGAAGTTGGCGAAAGAGCAATAGCAGATCTTACAAACTCCTATGATCATTGTACAAGTTCGGCAGTAGTGTCATTTTCGGCTACACAGTACAAACAGATATGGGACCAGACTATCGAAAAGCTGCCTCTAGTCAGACTCCGACAGTTAGCGGTGTTGAGGGATAAATCACCTCTCTCTCCTGCATCAGTCGCTGTCCCTCAGCAGCATACAGCCGATTAGTCTCCTCCAGAAAGCGCTGCTCAAAGGAGTCCTGATAAATCTGTCAGGAGCGGGGAGAACATTGGGTGTCATTAAAGCTATTTCTCAAGTGGCGGAGCTGAGATCACATCAACTCGAATCCAGACGCAGGTGCTGCTGATTGCAAATAACAACGGACAAACACCCCTTGCGTTGTCAGGCTTGGATTTATTTCACTGTATTTAACTAGGCAAGTCAATTAAGAACAAATGCATAGACACAGCAATGTTTTGTATTACTGTATGTGAGTATTGAATGTGGAGTTGTACAATTAATTAGAGCCAAATAACCAATTGCATGGTCCAGGATAAACCACCATTCCAATCCTTTCAGATCTACACAAGTGCTTAGTGGGTAGAGGGGCTACGGGGTGATTCTGGACCAGGCCAATAGAACAAGATATCCACTGAGTAGACTTTTCCCCATGCCCTGTGTGAAGGGGCAGAGCCATACCTGCAGGTCAGAGAGCATGCTCAGTAGGCTCCGGAGCAGGCTGCGGTCGATGGTCTCGCCGCTGCGCTCCCTCTCGATGAGCAGCAGGATGCCGTAGATGGTCTTGCTCTGGACCTTCATGTCGCTGATTATGTAAAACCTAAACAACTCTAGGCCCATGTCCCTGAAGAGAACAGGGGTTATATAAATAATAACCATAACCAAAGACTATTGACATAATATGGCCAGAGATGACATTATCAATGTTTACTACACAGAATGTTTATTTGAGGAAGAGCAACTCACCAGATTGATGGGAGCATTGAGTTTTGTAAAACATAGGTGCGGTCCAAGAACAAAAATATACTTCTAATCATGATCTGTAAAAAAAATATTTTACAAAAAATAAACATTTTCAGTAAAGAAATCATGTATAATCTCAATCATATTCATTGTAAATTCATTGAATAACACCTATCAAATGATATCCTGTCGAAGACAAGAGTCATAAAGACATACCATTTGTCTGCAGTGATCTTGCCAACAGTTGTCTATTTTCTTCAGGAAGAGGGTACTGTCCAGTACATCCGTGAGCATAGAGTCAAGGATGTAGCAGGTACATATGCACAACAACAAAGCTGCAGCAGTGTAATCTCAGTACATATGATTAAAAATACATGCATTCAAGGGCCTCCTGAGTGGCGCAGCAGTCTAACGCACTGGGTTCGATCCCAGGCGGTGTCACAACCGGCCGTGATCAGGAGTCCCATAGAGCGGCGCACAATTGGCACAACATTGTCCGGGTTAGGCCGGCATTGTAAATTTGAACGTGTTCTTAACTGACTTGCCAAGTTAAATAAAAAGGTTAAAAAAAGGCTGACTTCGGTTGTCAGTTGAACAGTGTTTCCTCCAACACACTGGTGCAGCTGGCTTCCTGGGTAAAGCAGACAGGTGTTAAGAAGCACAGTTAGGAGGGTCATGTTTCGGAGGGCGCGTGACTTGACCTTCAACTCCTGAGCCTGTTGGGGAGTTGCAGCGAAGAGACCAGATCGAAATTGGGGAGAAAATACCAAGCAAAATGAATGTATATATAAAAAAGTAAAACTACAAAAAAAATGCATTCAATATCAAACTTTATAAGGACATGACTTGAGTTCCTGTAGTTCAAATACAAAATAATTTGACTTATGATAATAGCCTACATTGAGTGATCAAGGACTGAACAACATCCAAACATATATTGAAGTGTATTAAACACGTTATCTTTTTAGGACCACCTGTTTCCACACAGAAAAGGATATTCTCTGAATTGATCGATTTGTGCCTTGATGTGGTCTTCACAAACCACCCGTAGCTGTTTGTAGAGCCTGGCAGATATCTTATGGGAGCAGAGGTTCTCGACAGCCTAAACAACAGAAAGATTAGCACTATCAAGTTTATTGCATTTTATGGCTAAAACATTGATTGATTATCTATGCATGTCATACCCTACAGAAGACTACACTCACGTCATATAATCTAAAAAGCCCATAACCAAACACAGCTATTAAATAGTGCAGGCATATCACGTGAATTATTGTCAAGCTCTTTCACAAGATACTGGCCTAAAGACATGGTGAAAAAAAAGAGAGATTGTTTGTTCGGACTGTGTTTGGCTTACCGACTGCTAAATCACAGGGCTTGAATAAGAAGCCACGGTCATGAAACTCACAGGGGAGGATGAAGACTTCCCATCTGTGGCCAATCATAATAATAACCACAACCACAGGGTCGTATTCATCAGGGCACAAAGCATAAAATATTTACCAACGGAAAACAGGCATCTGTTTTCTTCCATTTGGTGCAGAACGAACATGACCTAGGACTGTTCTGAAAGGAAATGAGGCAGGTGCAGAATTTTCTGGTACCTGGTAGAGTTCCTCAAGATTGTACTTGATTGAAGTGCTGTTTTGAATGGCCTCGACCGCCTCCTTTAGTTTTTGCCAAGTCTCGTGTGTGTAGTTCTCAGGCAATTTGGGCTTTTCTGTGAAGAAAGATTTGCGGGAAACCGTGTGAGAACGGTCATTTTCTGTTGTGTCCTTTCAACTGTACTACAGTTAATTTAAAACATAATTAGTTTAAGACAACATATCTAACTATAACAATATTCAGACAAATGAGCTGCATCAATGTCAGGCATTTGAATAGTGTATCATTGTGGATTTTACTGACTCACATATTCACTTCAAACTTGCATAGCTAGATTAGCGAGACTAAAGCAGATAAATTGTGCTAATTACTTTGCCTAAAATTTAGTAGAAACTTTCACTAGAAGGGACTAATGTGAATACTGCACACACCACTTGAATGTTTTGAATATACTACCTTTAAAGTTCTTGATGACTAGTTTCTTTGCAGCTCCAGGTTTGCTGCTGGAGAAGGTAGTGGAGCCTGCAGTTTTCGTCAGCCCGTTTGCATGATGCCCAACAACCCCAGCCAAAAAAACTGTTTTGGTTTTGTTTGAAGAACACGATGCAGATGACGACTCCTCAGCCATTTTCACATCCAGTCCTATGAAGTCTACGGAATCTTCGAACCTCAACTTCTTCTGGATTTGTTGCGAAGTAGAGGACGAAGAGGAATTGTGGGTTTTAGGAGATGACGATATTGAATCAATGTCTTCCCTCTCAGAACGGTTTATTTTCCTCTTCTTCGAATTCGTGATACTACTGCTGTCGTTATTTACATCTGAAGCTGCTGGTCTAGCCTCTTGGGTTGGCGGTGGGGGATTAGGGGAAGGTAAACCTGTTGGAAACATGAAAAAATATATAATATAGCCAGTCTACTAATCATAAACCTCCAGGTGTGCCGTGGGTGAACGAGTCGTGTTTCCAAGCTTTATCTTGCTATATTCCAAAATACGAATCCGGTCTTTTAAACAAGTAGCTAAGAAACATACAATAAATTGCAAACTACAGCCACACTAAAATCCTCTCTTTTCTTGTTATGGTTGCTGCTAGCAGAATAAAGATGGTTGATCACTGCTTCCTCTTGCCTTGGCCTCTCTCGAATATCCACGTTGTGGAGCTGTACTTAGTTTTATCAGCAACAAATAAAGTATGTTATTTCTGGGCGAAATATGTAATGTGGTAAATGAAAATAAAATCACAACTGAAAAGTTCAGTATCAAAACGTACCTTCTACAAGCGATTCCATGACCTACCGGAAGTAATTTACCCAACGTTCCTGCTGCAAAAGTGCCTCTGCTAGTTAGCAAGCGTTCTTTAGCTGCTCACTGTCATTATCCGCGAGATGGCGCTAGAGACGGTGTAAAGTCATCACGGTGTAGTAGAATCTCTCAAAACACCGATTTATTTATGTCATGGTCTGATAATGTTTTATTGCACCCAGCTATGTTTTACTGTTTAACGTTTAGGATATATTTTCAACGTATTGAAAGGATAGAATGAAGAGGGGACGGAAGGACACATCGTAAATATTATGGATCTTCGGTTCGGGGATCATAGCTAGAAGGGATTCAGCTTTTGTCAAATTAACGACAGAAGTTGACATGTTTAGCATTTTAGCTAAACCTAACTATTTCCCTAAACTGTTACGTTCATTCTCCTAACCCGCTTCGAAACAAATGTAACGATTTTAACAAAAACTGAAATAAAGATTTTTATAACTAAATCAAGATAGACCACCACCTGTCGTTTCTAATCGGAACAAATGAGCCATAGTGGGCAGAACAAGCAAGGAGGTGAGCTGGGCCAAGCACGAGCTAGCGATATCCTATAAACCGGTTCTAGCATACATCCGCACATTTCCGTTAGGGAACGCCTACTATGTGAAGTGCGCGTGTGCAATAACTCGCCTTTGCGCTCATTCGAAACAAAGCGATTGTGTTTTACAACTTTGGCGAAGGTTAAGTCTACTCTGTTCATAACCGATTCTAGTTTTGGGAACAGAAAACTGTACTGAGATCAAATGTTTCATCGATGAGAAATTTTTCAGAATGTCGACCAAAATCCATCTTCTCCCACGGGGCTTTCTCTCACTAACATATTTCCTCTCACTGGAAACGCAAAGGGGATTCTTCACATGTATTCAACTGGTGAAATATCTGTTCCGTCTCTGGCTGGATCCCTTCAAGCCATGACCCGGTTGGGGTTCTGCGAATGTATGTCGCATCACTTGTGACATCACTTGCAGCCAATAAACTGCGAAACTGGCGTGGAAGGACTATTTAATTGATAGATTAATTGGATTTTTGTTTGTCAAACACCAAGCGACATTGTAGATTAAAGACTTGTCTAGGTAGAGAAGAAACACAGTGAGCGCTACCATGTTTAAAAGCTAGCATCGTTACCATGGGGACTGGCCCCAATCGCAACCTCAGATGGCTAGCTAGATAGTTAAGCAGCTAAATCAAATCAAATTGCATTGGTCATTAGTTCCGTGTGTGCACATCACCACCCACAAATTGAGCACTATACTCAAATGTAATGTTGACAGTTTGTGGTTTACGTTACAGCTGGCTATGTGGTAGAGCTAAACAAATAACATTACCAAGTTTAGGCTTGCCAACTACATGACCAGGTAGCTAGCTCATTGGCTAGTTCGCTAACTATTCAATGTTGTTAGTCTTCCACGTAGACCTGAACTAAACTCTTGATTAGCTTTCAAGTGAGTGAAGAGTCACGCTAACATGAGTGTGTTCCCATTTTCTCATTTCAGATTTGATGAGAAGGAAAATGTTTCCAACTGTATTCAGTTGAAGACCTCGGTAATCAAAGGCATCAAAAACCAGCTATTGGACCAGTTTCCAGACATTGAGTCAAGGCTCAACCATATCATGCCAAAAAGGACCCTGTCAAAATAGTGAGATGGTAAGTCAAGAAGTTAACATTTTCTCCCCTTCTCAATTCAATTTGCTTTATTGGCATGACGTAACAATGTACATATTGCTAAAGCTTACTTTGGATATTTACTACATGAAAATAACAAGAATCAAAATTGTCAACGGGACAACAGTAACAATAGCCAAGGTTCAAAATAACCATACATTGAACAATAACAATAAGCATACTGTAGAGGACATGTGCAGGTTGATTGGTCTGTCAGACACTGTCCCTCAACTTATGGCAGGCAGCAATCCTGCGTCCTCCCCCAACAGGACGGGTAGCCAACTCTCAAGGTCTTTGAAACCTTGAATAAGGGTTTCAAATTTGGGGAAATGACACTAATTGTTTTATATTTTTCACATTTTGTCAGGAAATGCAGCTCTGTCTCAGGTTCTGCTGTTGTACAGTGGCTGCACAGCCTTTCCTCTACAGGGAGCCAGGTTTTCCTGTGTCTACCCTTCTCAAGGTTGTGCTCACTGAGCCTGTACTTTGAAGGTTTTTCTAAGGTTTTGATCAGTAACCATGGTCAAATAGTTAGCCACGATGTACTGTCGATTTAGGGCCCGACAGCACTGTACTTTGCTTAGCACTGCATTTTCTTAGCACTGTGTTTTCTCAGTGGCTGTGTTTGAGAGCGTCAAATCCATTACACTTGATGTACATGGTTTTAAGTTGCAGTTGCAGCCGATAACACTTTTCTAGTTTCCTTTTTCCATTATTCACAGGTGTTTGGAAATGCTGGTTAGCTAATTAGAAAAAGGTGGTCGCCTTTCTCTTCCATATGTGGAAATATGGCCATCTGGGATCAGTTTGAAAAAGGTGTATAGTAATATAACTGTTTTTAATTTTTTAAATTTTATTTAGAGATGATATGAAAATAAAGTTCAGAAGGTTTACAAAACCATATTGCAAGTACCGTAATTGCTGGACTATTAAGCGCACCTGAATATAAACCTCACCCACTGAATAAAAAAAAAAAATGTATTTTGTACATAAATACGCCACACATGTCTATAAGCCGCAGGTGCCTACCGGTACATTGAAACAAATGAACTTGGTCACTATCTTCCTCCTCCTGTGCACTGAAACCACTCTAGTCATCTCCTTCGGTGTCGGAGATGAATAGCCTCAGAATTGCTTCATCCGATGTTGGATCGTTTTCATTGTCGCTCTCGTCACTTTCATCCGGAGGCAAATACCCCGCTGAGCTCATGCTGCCCCTTCAACACGCAGCAGTCCAGCCTTTCGAAACCCATTGATGATAGTGGGTTTTTTGACAATACTCCACGCTGTCAGGACCCACTGGCAGACTTGACCATAAGTTGCTCTTCGCATGCAGCCCGTTTTAGTGAAAGATTTCTCCCCACTTGTCATCCAAGACTCTTGAACAAGGAGCGCCACCTTAAATGCACGATTTACACTGATGTCGAGTGGCTGCAAATACTTTGGGCCATCTGCTTTTCTTCCCTCTGAAAGCCTTTGTTGTCTTTTTGCACTGAGTCAGTTCCTCACGCTGCTGTTTCCAATGTCTTATCATCGACTCATTAAGGCCAAGCTCCCGTGCAGCAGCTCTCTTTCCTTTTCCAACAGCCAGATCGATCGCCTTCAACTTGAAAGCTGCATCATATGCCTTTCTCTGTGTCTTTGCCATGATGAGGGTGACAAAATTACTACGGTAATCAGAATGATGGGAAGTTTGAGCGCGCTCGAGTTTACGTCACATTATGTGACGGTGCTCAGTTTTTTGGCGGCATGAATCTTGTGAAAGCGGGATAAATTAGCCGTGTCATTGTATAAACCGCAAGGTTCAAAGTATAAAGTAGCGGTTTATAGTCCGGAAATTACGGGTAATAACGTTTAGACAGCGTCGGGGCTGTTGTACACATTGGCTGTGCCGCATTGCATGCTTCGGCTGAGAACCCAAGAGGTCACCCTTGGGTGAACGAGAGCAACTATTTGACATGTTATGTTTTGTGTTCCATCATCCAACCCACAGCCATGAACACACTGAAATCTTGACAGTGAATGGAGAATTGCTCTTCTTCAGACAAAGAGAAGGACCGTTCTACCCAACTCTCCGACTGCTGCATAAGTGTAAGACCTCCACTCTTTTTGATTTGCAGGTACTGTCTGTGATTTGAATTCAATCACTTTTTGACAGCACCCCTTTTGATTTGAACAAAACTTACCATACATATTTGTCCATAGTAGAAGTGCTCAGGAAGTGACTATGCCAAAATGTTAACTTGAATTGGAAAATCTGTTTTAAAGTATACTGTGAATCCTCCATAGGAAACCTATTGATCATAGAAATATAGATAATAGAATAAACATGTTAGCAGTTGATGTTACTCTTCAATAACATAGACCCCAAAGCAAATCAAGGGGAAAAAATAGGTTTATTCAAAGAGGACAAATCATAGATGTTATGCGAGAGGCAGATGCTCATTCTTCCACAGAACAAATAAACAGGATGTAATTTTAAAACCTCCAAACCTAGCCTGCGGTTGACCAATTAGAATTCCTTGCAGTAAAATTGGGCCAACGGCCAGATTACAAATATCCTGTTTCAGACTTGATGTATAGACCATTTGAACCAATGAAAACTTCACGCACGTAGCTATGAGTCCAGGACTGACATTCCTACACACATTCTAAACAGATGAACAACTATTTCCATTGATAATTTATTCCCTATTGACCTCTAGTCCTCTGCGTTGTGTATTATCTTAAAATATTCTGACAGACATGAACATTAAGTTGATATTTGACGGTGGGTAGACCCGCGGCCCTCTTTGTGGAAGTAAAGTTAAAATTTCAAATCAATTGACATTTCAAAGGGGTACCAGCTAAATTGCATTTGTCTGAAGGGATAAGTCCGTTAAATTAATTATATTTCTGTTTGTTGTTGTTATATTGTTATATTTGGAAACACATTGTCCTTGACTCCAACCCCATTCACTGCACTGAACGAATGTGGGTGGGCAATGTCTACATAAGGGTGCATATTAAAAACTCTGACGAAGGCCTTGGGGCTGATATGTAAAGTGTAATACTAGCAAGAGCAGCGTGCAGGATCCTATTTTATCTCATATTATTGTAATGACACCCACCCTGTATTCAACTGCATGTTGTGTCTCAACCAAGGGCAGACCCAACACAACTTCAGATGATGGTAGGGTCTAAGCTAAAATAAATGTAATCATAGAAATTGACATTTTCCTTTAACATGAATGATCTAAAAAAAAAAAAAAAGGTTAACCCCTTAATTAAAAAAAAATATATATTTTTTTAATTAAGGGGTTAACCTTTTTTTTTTTTTTTAGATCATTCATGTTAAAGGAAAATGTCAATTTCTATGATTACATTTATTTTTTAAGGATATTATGAAATAGTTAGACAACCTTGTTTTGTAAGCATTTAAATGTTTATGTCAACTGTTTATTTTCCAGTGATGAAGACATGGATGCCTCATGGTATGGTGGGGTATGCAAAATGGGTCAACTTTGAGTACCTTTATCTCCTGAATGTTTTGGCATTCAGGTCTAAAAGTAATTTTCTGACCACTTCTTCCATGGCCAAACCTGTATGGAAAGTTTTGATTAAATCAAAAGGGAGGCTGTCAAAAAGTGAATGAATTCAAATGTATTTACCCTATGTGCTTTGTGTACTTGTACTGTTTGGTAAGTTACTCTTTTTTTCTGTTTGTATTTTACAGACCCTTTTATTCTTCCACACCAAAAAGTAAAGGGGCCATCAAGTTTGTCCTAAGTGGAGCCAATATCATGTGCACTGGATTGACATCCCCAGGTGCCAAACTCTACCCTTCTGACTCAGAAACAGTAGTTGTATCCTTCCTTTGACCGATATGCTGATCATGTACGGTGCCTTGAGAAAGTATACATACACCTTGACTTATTCCACATTGTGTTACAGCCTGAATTAAAAATTTATTAAATGGTTTCTCACCCATCTACACACAATGTCCCATTATGAGAGTTAAAACCTGTTTAGACATTTTTGCAAATGTATTGATAATGAAATGGAGAAATATCACATAAGTATTCATACCCCTGAGTCAATATCAGAATCACCCATGGCAGTGATTACACCAGGATTGTTCAATATTTGCACATTCTTTTTAAACTTATTCAAGCTTTGTCAAGTTGATGTTGATCATTGCAAGACACCCATTCAAGTCTTGGCATAGATTTAAGTAGATTTAAGTTGAAATTGTCACTCGGGAACATTCAATGTGATCTTGGTAAGCAACTCGTGTATATTTGGCCTTTCGTTTTAGGTTATTGTCCTGCTGAAAGGTGAATTGTCACCCAGTGTCTGTTGGAAAGCAGACTGAACCAGGTTTTTCTCTAGGATTTTTTCTGTGCTTAGCTATATTCCATTTATTTGTATCCAAAATAAATCCCTTGTCCTTGCTGATGACAAGCAAACTCATAACATGATGCAGCCACCACCATGCTTGAAAATATGAGGAGTGATACTCAGTGATGTGTTGTTGGATTTCCCCCAAACAAAATGCTTTGTATTCAGGACAAAAAAGTACATTTCTTTGAATTTTATTTTTGAAGTTTTACTTCAGTGACTTATTGCAAATTATTGTATGTTTTGGAATATTTTTTATTCTGTACATGCATTTTTTTCACTCTGTCATTTAGGTTATTTACTCCACAATACTATGTTGTTGATCCATCCTCCATTTTCTCCTATCACAGCCATTAAACTCCACAACTGTTTTAAAGTCACCATTTTGAGCTCACGGTGAAATCCCTGAGCGGTTTAACTCTACTCCAGAAACTGAGTTAGGAAGGACGCCTGTATCTTTGTAGTGACTGGGTGGATTGATACACCATCCAAAGTGTAATTAATAACTTCACCATGTTCAAAGGCATATTCAATGTTTATTTTTTGCACATCTCACACTAGGTGCCCTTCTCTGTGAGGTGTCCTTCTCTGGTCTTTGTGATTGAATCTGTGTTTGAAATCCACTGCTTAACTTGAGGGACCTTACAATTATCTGTATGCGTGGGGTGCAGAGATGAGGTAGTCATTCAAAAAGTCATATTGCACACAGTGAGCCCCATGCAACTTATGTGATTTTCACTCCTGAACTTATTTTGGGCTTGCCATAATGAAGGGGTCAAATACTTATTGACTCAAGACATTTCAGTTGAAGATAAAAATTAAAAACAGAATTCCACTTTGGGGGTATTGTGTAGGCCAGTGACACAAAATATCAATTGAATACATTTTAAATACAGGCTGTAACACAACAAAATGTGGAGAAAGTCAAGGGGTGTGGATACTTTCTGAAGGCACTGTTTGTTCAGTACAACGCCTTACTTGGCCCGTTTTCTACATGGGACGAGCCTTTAGGATCAGGCTCCGTCCATGTAATCCTATTAATTTAAGGCCACGATGATGCTTTCAGTAACTCAAGAGTTCCAGAGTTGGAAATGGCTTACCACTAGATCGGCCCTCAGTAAATCTGAGTTCCAAGTGGGAAACTCAGACCAGAATGTTGATACCCGAGTTTACGAGTTGTGATGTTTCTCCACTTACCTTTTAACTCTAACCAAAAGATTGTAAAACAAATTAAAATCAAATTGATTTATATAGCCCTTCGTACATCAGCTGATATCTTAAAGTGCTGTACAGAAACCCAGCCTAAAACCCCAAACAGCAAGCAATGCAGGTGTAGAAGCAAAACAAAGCCATTTTCAATGATGTTTGACCCATACAGTATAGTACAGTGTATTCAGATCCCTTCCCTTTTTCCACATTTTGTTACATTACAGCCTTATTCTAAAATTGATTAAATACATTTCTTCTACCCAATCTAGACACCCCATAATGACTAAGCAAAAACAGATGTTGAATTTTTAAAACAGATACCTTACTTGCACAAGTTTTCAAGACCCTTTGCTATGAGACTAGAAATTGAGCTCAGGTACATCCTGTTTCCATTGAGCGTCCTTGAGATGCTTCTACAACTTGATTGCAGTCCACCTGTGGTAAATTCAATTGATTGGACATGATTTGGAAAGGCACACACCTGTCTATATAAGGTCCCACAGTTGACAATGCATTTCAGAGGACAGTGTATGTTGCATTGATCTGATCTGTAATAGACTATGGCAGTATAGTTCGGCAGCCCGGACATCTTTGGAAAGGCTAGCTGTCATACGGGGCAAGGACTCAGAATATGTAGTGGGGCGTTTCGGACATCCCCAATGGCTGCACTACATGTGGAGATGGGGGATATGTCATTGCAGATTAGGAGACGACAGCTGGCAATGAATTATTCTGTTAACCTACAGGGACATGGGGTGTCTCATCCTGCAAAAGGGATTTTACAGGCCTGCTGGGAACATGAGAGAAGACAGAATACAAGCTTTGGGTGGGTGGGTAATATCTAGGCGAAGGAAATGGGACTGTATGGAAGGGAGTTTAGTCCAAAGGTAGCCATTCCTGTAAACCCACCATGGCTACTCCTGACTCCAGTAGTTGATCTAGAAGTGTTGGAGAGACGACAGAAAGATAAGGGAGGGTGATGATCCATCTGATTTGTTTAAGAGACGTCTGGATACTGTGTATCAGGATTTTGTGGCCAAATACACAGATGGTTCAAAAGATCCAAAGACCGGACGTATTGGGTCAGCATTTGTAGTTACAATGAGCAAGACAGAGGCAAAACGCCTGATATGGACCGTGATGGTGCAGAGATGGCAGGAGCAGTGGAATAGAGATGCTAAGGACAGGCATTTATTCAGAGGAAAGTCAGTGCGGGGAAGACTGTAGGAAGGGACAGAACAGAGGAGGCTATTTTCACAAGATTAAGGGTGGGACACAGCCGGTCCTTCAATGTGATAGGAAAGCATCCAACAGTAAAGTGGGATTTATTTCCAGGAAACCGAGACGTGGAGCATGTATCACTACAGTGTGGGCAGTTTAGAGGGAAAGAGAGGCTGAGGTCTAGTATGAGGGAGAAGTAGATACAATAAATTAGTTTTGAGGTATATTGAGTAGAACGTCATTAAATATAGTCTCAAATATTTTATATTTTTTAAGAGCAACAGGGCTGGCAGGTAGGATTTAGTTTCTCCCGGTCTCTGGCCCACACTCCAGTACAGTAGGTGGCGGTAATGCATCAAAACATTTCTGCAGCATTGAAGGTCAACCAGAAAAAAACACACTGGCCTCCATCATTCTTAAATGGAAGAGGTTTGGATCCACTAAGACTTTTCCTAGAGCTGGTCGCCCTGACAAACTGAGCAATCGGGGTAGAAGGGCCTTGGTCAGGGAGGTGACCAAGAACCCGATGGTTACTCTGACAGAGTTCCAGAGTTCTTCTGTGGAAATGGGTGAAACTTCCAGAAAGACAACCATCAATGCAGTACTCCACCTTCAGTAAAAGGCACATGACAGCCCGCTTGGAGTTTGCCAAAGGCACCTAAAGACTCTCAGACCATGAGAAACAAGATTCTCTGGTCTGATGAAACCAAGATTGAACACTGGCCTGAATGCCAAGTGACACATCTTGAGGAAACCTGGCACCATCCCTACAGTGAAGTATGGTGGTGGTAGCATGCTGTGGGGATGTTTTTCAGCAGCAGGGACTGGGAGACTAGTCAGGATCGAGGAGAAAAATGAATGGAGCAAAGTACAGAGATCCTTGATGAAATCCTGCTCCAGAACCCTCACGACCTCTGACCAGGGCAAAGGTTCACCTTCCAACAGAACAATGACCCTAAGCACACAGCCAACACAATGCAGGACTGATTTCAGGACAAGTCTCTGAATGTTCTTGAGTGGCCCAGCCAGAGCCTGGACTTGAACCCCATCGAACATCTCTGGAGAGAGCTGAAAATAGCTGTGCAGCGACGCTCCCCATCCAACCTGACAGAGCTTGAGAGGAACTGTAGAGAACAATGGGAGAAACTCCCCAAATACAGGTGTGCCAAGCTTGAAGCGTCATACCCAAGAAGACTGAAATCGCTGCCAAAGGTGCTTTAGCAAAATACTGAGTAAAGGGTCTGAATAATTATGTAAATGTTTATTTTTAATACATTTTGAAAAATGCCGAAATCCGTTTTTGTTTTGTCATTATGGGGTATTGTGTGTAGCTTGAAAGGGGGGGTTTAATCCATTATAGAACAAGGCTGTAACATAACAACTTGTGGAAAAGGTCTAGGTCTGAATACTTCTCAAATGCACTGTTTTGACACATTGTCAATATAAGCAAGCAAACTAATTTATTAATAGCTACATTAATCCCACTGGTTGAAAAGCACTAATGCATTCATGCCTTAGTTATGACTCACCAACTGGGACTTAACGAGTTCCTGAAAACCTTCCGAAAGCACCATTATGTCAGCCTGTAATTGTCATACACCAACATTGGTGTTTTGACACTTCCTGTTGGTATCAAGTGCATGTGAGGTGGTGTTTCCTTTACAATTGGTTTCAGGCCATAATGGCGGAGGGCAAGCAATATGCGCTTTGTGTCGGAGTCATGAAGATGTCTGCAGAAAACATGTAATTATCACGACTTTCCTATTTACACCACAGAAATGTACTTGTACACATACGACATCACCAAAAGTATGTGGACACCCCTTCAACACCTGTTGCTGACAGTATCAAATTGCGCACACCGCCATGCAATCTCCATAGACAAACATTGGCAGTAAAATGGCCTTACTGAAGAGCTTAGTGACTTTCAACATGGCACCGTCATAGGATGCCACCTTTCCAACAAGTCAGTTAGTCAAATATTCAACCTTGTAGGGTGGCCCGGTCAACTGTAAGTGCTGTTGTTGTGAAGTGGAAACGTCTAGGAGCAACACCGGCTCAGCCATGAAGTGATAGGCCACACAAGCTCACAGAATGGGACCGCCGAGTGATGAAGCGCATAAAAATAGTCTGGCCTCGATTGCAACACTCACTATCGAGTTCTAAACTGCCTCTGGAAGCAAAGTCAGCACAATAACTGTTCGTTGGAAGCTTCGTAAAATTAGGTTTCCATGGCCGAGCAGCCGCACACAAGCCTAACACGGAACACAAACCAGCTGCGCGCTATTGTGCATTCATTTATTTTGTCCACCTACATCAAACGCGATGATGACACAAGGGTTAAAATATCAAAACAAACTCTGAACCAATGACATTAATTTGGGGACAGGTCGAAAAGCATATTACATCTATGGTAATTTAGCTAGTTAGCTTGCACTTGTTAGCTATTTTTTCCTATTTAGCTAGCTTGCTGTTGCTAGCTAATTTGTCCTGGGATATAAACATTGAGTTGTTATTTTACCTGAAATGCACTAGGTCCTCTACTCCGACAATTAATCCACACATAAAACGGCCAACCGAAACGTTTCTAGTCGTCTTTCCTCCTTCCAGGCTTTTTCATCTTTGAACTTATATGGTGATCGGCATCTAAACTTTCATAGTATAGTCGTGTCTTTGGCTATGCCGGATTAAGTGATATGACATGCTATTCTATAAAATAATTTCTCCGTCATTAATATTACCTGATTGAGCTAATCATGTAAATGTAATTAACTAGAGTCGGGCACTACAAAATAATGTTTTTGAGCTGTTATCTTCCGAATAAACTCTTAAAGACCGAGTAATATTTTACATCAATAGCAGTCAATATTAATCGTCATCTTAATTCAGTCTCATCTGAAAGTTGTACATTCTTAGTTATCTGCACGAACCCTGGCTAACAAGTTGAATCAGCAATACAAAATTGGGTTTAATTATTTATTTACTAAATACCTAACTAATCACACAGAATTACACATATTTAAATCATTACTTGATTACACATTACGTCATAAAGGAAAACGTCCCTAGCGGGCTGTCATGCTTGTTACACAAAAGAAAAGGGCCTGGGTTTGAGTGAAAGAGCGGGAAGACTGAGGAACAAAGGGAAGAAGCTGTGCTATCATAAATACAGTATCTTATGCATTCTAAATTACTGCCCATTTGGAAAAGGAAAATGCAATAAATATTTACTCTGAGCTGCGCTTCGGTAGGTTGGTGGTAGATGGAAGGCCGTGTTGCTCAACCGAATCCTTTCAAGAATGTCTCTGGTGGTCAATTGGATACGTTGTAGTAACGTCGTTGTGTGATAGACGGGATACTCTGTCTGTTCCTTCCTAACCCTCGTTTGCATCTGCTGTTGCTAACTCAACGGCTAGGAGGTATCACTTCTGTAGTGAATAAGAGTTCAAAGTTCATACCATTCGCAACCAAAGCTCACGCTGATGTTGGCTTCGTTCTGTAGTTATTATCTGAACCATTCTGACATCTTCGGAACAGGAGGTTATATTGTCGTCAAGCGCTTATATAGGAAGGGAGAGGAGGGCGTGTTTGAAAAGTTTTATAGCCCATGTCCCTTCACATGGGCGGGCCACTGATTGAGCAGCCCTATTTTATGAAAACCTAAAATCACATTTCATCCCATCACAAATAATTTCATATTCAAACATTTAAATTGAACAACAATTCCATGTGAATCGGATAACTCTGATGAGAATGTCTCAGATGACAACCAAACTGACATAATTTTCATTAAGTACCACCGCATATGTTCAATCGTTCGGATTACCAGGATATAGTTTATTTCCCCCCCATCTTCTGATGTTCCCATAATCTCTATGTTAACCAAGGTTTTTGCAAATGTAACATCAGTAGGGTAGAGAGAGGAAAAGGGGAGGGGGAGAGGTATTTTCATAAACCTACCCCCCAGGCCAACGTCATGACAGTATTACCACGACGACTGGCAAACGGTTCGTCTTTCAATCACCCACGTGGGTATAACCAATGAGGAGATGGCACGTGGGTACCTGCTTCTATAAACCGATGGGAGAGGCAGGACTTTCAGAGCGATCTGAAAGTCGCAGACGCTCGCGACGTGTCCGGTCTGGTCAGCATGTAAGATCACAATGCCAAGTGTTGGCTGGAGTGGTGTAAAGCTCGCCTCCATTGGACTCTGAAGCAGTGGAAAGACGTTCTCTGGAGTTATGAATCATGCTTCACCATCCGGCAGTCCGACGGACGAATCTGGGTTTGGTGGATGCAAGGATAACACTACCTGCCCGAATGCATAGTGCCAAATGTAAAGTTTGGTGGAGGAGGAATAATGGTCGGGGGCTGTTTTTCATAGTTTGTGCTTAGTCCCTTTAGTTCCAGTGAAGGGGAATCATAAACGATACAGCATACAATGACACGTTTCTGTGCTTCCAACTTTGTGGCAACAGTTTGGGGAAGGCCCTTTCCTGTTTCAGCATGACAATGCTCCCGTGTACAAAAGCGAGGTCTGTACGGAAATGGTTTGTCAAGATTAATGTGGAAGAACTGGCCTGTGCAGATCGCTGACCTCAACCCAACATGTAGCATTTTCCTTTCTGTTTTCCATGAGTTTGCCTACAACTTCAGCACCTGCTGTAAGTGCCTGGATGTGCGTATGTTCTTCAGCTTTCATATATGGATCTGGACCATTCACTATGAACTGGACTGTGTTAAGGCTAAAGTATGAGCAGTGCGAGTTGAGATTAAAGCGAGAGCTGCATGTAGCCACATGTGGACATTTTGTTCATATGTTATTTAGCCCAGTTCTAGATAATTTGTAGTCAGTAATAGGGGAGTGATTGGTTCCTACAAGAGCACAAAGCGAATACATTTCTAGACATATTTGAAAAGCGAGTCAGGTAAAAGCTTTTGTTTTTTTGTCTCAAAGTGGCAGTGTTGTAATTTGACACAGCTTATTTTAAGCCTAAGTAACCAACAGGCTGAGGGTAAAATAATTGTTCTGATTCTCTGAAATAATGGAATGGGAATAATAATGCATTTGATTTATTTATTTATTTGATTTTGCATAAAACAACAACACTTTCAGTCGCCTTATCTGAAGGACAAGTGGATAGACAGGTTAGTGTCAAGCCCTGCATGTTTTTCCCCCAAAAGTCTCATGGAATGGTAACCCACATTGAACACCACACATTGGCTGAATGATAGAACAGCTATTTCCTTGTTAAAATGTTATGGAATACATTTTCACTGTTGTTTTAGGCCACTCTGGTAGGCCTATATTATGATCAAATAGCCAATAGCCATTGTTAAAACTGTAACTTAAAGTGGGTACAGCCTCAGTGTTCACAGTAAACACGTGCTGGAAGTTGCACTGAATTTTCACAATGTTCAATTTGGGCTCAGCAGACCTGAAATTTGCTCAATGGAAAAAATGAAAGGGAACATTAACAGCAAAGGGGGGACCAACTTCATATTAATGCCCATGATTTTTGAATGAGATGTTAGAAAAACAGGTGTCCTCATACTTTTGATCAGGTGTACTTGTATAAACTACAGTACGCGTATAGACTTTCCTGATGCTCATTCCACTTCACTTTTTGTGGACAGAGAGAAAGTCAACAAGGGAGTAGGAGTTGAAAATGTTAATTATCTTAACGACGGACAATGGCACATGAAGACGTATAAGTGAGATGTCATTACCCACCCCTTGGACAACATGGAGCTCTTGACAGCGAGGCTTCCAGTCAATTGTTTACACCAAAGCTGGAGGCTTTGAACCAACCTCCAATTGATGCACAAATAAAAACCTGCATTTAAAGTTATTTTCCATTCTTTTGCATTGCCTTTACATTTCATGGTTTCTTTGCTAAAGTCGTTGGGACTCACTTGCAACCAGGAGAAAAACATCTGAAATGGATTGTAGATCATAGTACCATGTATATACTATTACATGTATTTATGACATGAAATCAATAAAGAATTATCTGGCGAGTTGGAGGCTAAAGAAAGATGAAATCAGATTTTTTAAGGGGTCAGTTACATTCTCTCTTTGCAGAAGTTTCGGCACGCATGGTCTTCATTAGGTGTACGTATTTATGAAAACTAAAGTAATCTAGCAGACACTTCCATATGCCAGGATGTACAATGATGCTTGATGGGGCATGAATACAGACAGGCATCACTGGTAAACATTCGAAAAGAATGTCACATTCACTGTTTAATGAAATCATTTTTTAGAAATGGCAACTCGAGTTGAGGATAGTTTGTTTGGAGCTCTGTGGGAGAATCAATAGTTTTTGCTTGGCGAATACGTTTTCTTCTCACCGTGGAAACAAAACAATAATCAATATGAAGGTACACGGAGAAAAAGTAGAGCCTACATAAAAATACTCAAACGACAGTTGGGCTAGGGGTACAATAACACAGAACATAAAGACCCAAGGAATTGCCTTGGTGTACATTTATATATTATATTATCCAAGAATAGAACCAATGGTTGAATAATGGAAATTACCATTATTCCCAAATCCCACGCTGTAGCTTTAAACTTAATCCACTGCCCTGTAGCTACTGTAGGTCTACCCATCATTTCAAGATGGAACTTTGTATCAATCACTGATATTGTTAATATACTGCAAAATTCACCTGTGCTCTGTAGACTGGACTTCCCTGGCTGTCTGAGCATGCTGAGACCCCAGCCACCATCTGATCCTGCTAAGACACGATGAGCATAGTTTTGTGTATTGAATGCACAAGAGGGCTGCATTTCCGTGGGATGCTTGTGTAACAGGGTTGGTTATGTTTCCACTTGCCTGAAAAGAAAGGTGTGTTTAATGTGCAAGCATTCTTATTCTTATCCTTCTCCGCTGTGCAATCCAGTTTCCGAGCTGGTCATGGGTGCACCTCAGCCACTCTCAAGGTACTAAACAATAGATAAAAGACAGTACTGGGCAGCAGTCTTCATCGAAGTGGCCAAGGCTTTCGACTCTGTCAATCACTGTATTCTTATTGGCAGACTCAACAGCCTTGGTTTCTCAAATTACTGCCTCGCCTGGTTCACAAATTACTTCGCAGACAGACTTCAGTCTGTCAAATCAAAGGGCCTGTTGTCCGAACTTCTGGCAGTCTCTATGGGGGTAGCACAGGGTTCAATTCTCGGGCCGACTCTTTTCTCTGTATATATCAACGATATCGCTCTTGCTGTGGGTGATTCCCTGATCCAACTCTACGCAGACGACACCATTCTGTATACATCTGCTATGCAAATTAATTCCTTAAAAATCATACAATGTGATTTTCTGGATTTTTGTTTTAGATTCTGTCTCTCACAGTTGAAGTGTACCTATGATAAAAAATTACAGACCTCTACATACTTTGTAAGTAGGAAAACCTGCAAAATCGGCAGTGTATCAAATGCTTGTTCTCCCCACTGTATAGGGAAGGTAATCAGGGAAGTGATGGAATTGTGTTTAAAGTATCGCCCTTTCTTCAACATGCCATACAAAACTGGTTACAATTTCATTTTCCCTGACACCCAAAAGTACTAATTACAATTTGACAGGAAAATGGTCCAATTCACACACTTCTCAATAGAACATCCCTTGTCATCCCTACTGACTCTGATCTGGCGGACTCACTTAACACAAATGCTTAGTTTGTAAATGATGTCTGAGTGTTGGAGTGTGCCTCTGGCTGTCCGTCAAAAATAAATACAAAATTGTGTTGTCTGGTTTGCTTAATATAAGTTACTTGAAATTCTTTATACTTTTACTTAAGTACATTTTAGAAATTCCATTTACTTTTGATACTTAAGTATATTTAAAACCAAATACTTTGACTTTTACTCAAGTAGTATTTTACTGGGTGACTTTTACTTGAGTCATTTTCTATTAAGGTATCTTTTCTTTTACTCAAGTATGACAATTGAGTACTTTTTTCACCACTAGGTATCGCTGCAAAATGCTGTGGTAGCCATGCTGGTTAGATGTGCCTCGAATTCTAAATAAATCAGACCGTGTCACCAGCTAAGCTCATCCACGCGATCAGACCTTCTCCTCCATGCTCCACACTGGCAACCACACATGCGCAGATCCTCCATTCACCTACTCTGCTTCTCACAAAGACACGGCGGTTGGAACCAAAAATCTCCAATTTGGACTCATCAGGCCAAAGGCCAGATTTCCACCGGTCTAATGTCCACTGCTTGTGTTTCTTGGCCAAAGCAAGTCTTCTTATTGGTGTCCTTTAGTAGTGGTTTCTTTACAGCAATTCAACCATGAAGGCCTGATTCACACAGTCTCCTCTGAACAGTTGATGTTGAGATGGTTCTGTTACTTGAACTCTGAAGCATTTATTTGGGCTGCAATTTGTGAGACTGTTAACTCTAATGAACTTATCCTCTGCAGCAGAGGTAACTCTGGGTCTTTCTTTCCTGTGGCGGTCCTCATGATAGCCAGTTTCATCATAGCGCTTGATGGTTTTTGCAACTGCACTTGAAGAAACTTTCAACGTTCTTGAAATTGTACAGATTGACTGACCTTCATGTCTTAAAGTAATGATGGACTGTTTGCTTATTTGAGCTGTTCTTGCCATAATATGGACTTGGTCTTTTACCAAATAGGGCTATCTTCTGTATACCACCCCTACCTTGTCACAACACAACTTCTTGGCTCAAACCCATTAAGTAGAAAATAAATTCCACAAATTAATTTTCAAGACAACTGTTAATTGAAATGCATTCCAGGTGACTACCTCATGAAGATGGTTGAGATAATGCCAAGAGTGTGCAAAGCTCTCAAGACAAAGGGTGGCTACTTTGAAGAATCTCAAATATATTTTGATTTAACACTTTTTTGGTTATTACATGATTCCATGTTTATTACAATGGGGGGGGGGGGGGTATACAAAAAAAGGATCATCACTTTCTCCTGGTCAGTCTGTCATGGAAAGAGCAGGTGTTCCTAATGTTTTGTACACTGTGTATAAAGATGATACTGTATCTCTATCATTCTCTTTGTTTACCACATATGACTGGGAAAAATCTATGCGAACGGAGCTACAACTGGTAATTACTAGTCAGAAACTTGTCTATTTTAGCCATATTACACTAGTCCCTAACAGTGTGTTTGTGTGTAAGTGTGCGTGTCTAATATATATATTTTTTGTTTTGCTTATCAATAACAAGGGGTAAGATGAAAATGCTTCACTATGAGCTAGGCCTATTTTGCTTTACAGTGCTCTATATTTGGTTTAGCACTTTTTATAATTAAGAACTATGATTTCCCACTCTGACTGAATGCAACAACAGAACAGTCATTTCATTTAGTTGTTGGTATTAGGAGGATAAACATGGCTGTCAATTTCAGTCCATTTTTATTTCACCTGGTTTTCCAAGTGGGTAAAATAGTTATAAAATAAACAAAAAACAAATCCACCAACATTAATTTAATTACAATGACAACAATCATGTGTAGCAAACTATTTGTTTACAGATTTTTACAGTCATCTCAATACTTGATCAATTTCACCAAATCTTCACTCTGTGTGGCCTTGTATTAGCCTAATTAAACAAAATTAGCCACACATACCAATGAAAATTAATTAATTAAGTGAAAGAGTTAGATATATTTCTTCATAGCACTGTATTAGCCTACATCTGTTCATTCATTCTTCTAAACCACAATTGTATTGTGCGGAGTGCAAATTTCAAAAGGTATAAAAGACTAAAGATTTGCCACCCTCTCTCATGTATACAAACTGAATCAGAAAACAGTTCAACAGTTGACTTGAAATCACACACCAGCAGTCTTTTTAATTCCATGTCTGGCCCAAAGGGGGAAGCCTTGCACTTTAGTCATTGTCAGAGCCCTCGGGGGGCAGGAATATCAAGGAATCATGGAAGTTGTGCCCATACGGGCGTAGTCTGTAAACCCCAAACATCATGACCTGCATCTGGTTTGGTGACATTCCACTAAAGGTGATGGCTAAGTCAGAGCAACAGCCCTCCACCACATCCAAAGAGTTTTTGGACATGCTGTCTTCGATGAGTGAACCCACACTCTTACTGTTGAACAGCCCCTTGCCCTGTGTGTCCTCACCGTTCTCTGCAAAGACCCCAGTGTACTTCAGACATATAGCCAGCTGTTTCTCTTCGCTTAGCTTCCAAAGGGACCTGCCTCGCTCTGGACACTTCTCCCCGTCTTTGAACACGTTCACCAGCCTTCTGAGGGCTTCGTAGCTCAGCACGATGCCGCTCTCGTACTCAACGTACTCAAGTTCGCCCGATTTCACGGTGTGGCCAATGTAAAAGGGCTCGTTGGGGTCTTTGGCCAGAACGAGGTACTTGAGGTTCTCAATAATGGCAAAGGTGGTAGGCCGCGCCACAAAGAACCATCGCAGGTCACCGGAATTGTCGTACGCGTGCTTCAGGGCCTTGTGCAGCTTGGCCCACTCGTCCTGTTCGTTAAGGTCCACCGCTTCCAGAGCTTTGGCTGACTCGGAGCTGTAGAATACAGCCTGGTCGCAGTGTTTACCCCAGGTGTCCTTGGCTGTGGCCCAATACACTAGGACCTTAGGCTGAACCATGATGACGCAATAGACTCGCACCTTCTGGCTCAGCTCCACCATCTGGGGCTCGGACAGGCTCTGTAGCTCGTCGTTGGTGGGAGCCTTGATGTGGTGGTGGTGGTGCTGGTCCTCTGGGCTAGACTGCATGCCTGGTGTGAAGCTCCCTAACAGGGACAACAACAGGCAGAATATGCCTCCCAGGGCCATCCCCTTCATGAAGGAGCTGCCTTCCGACAACATGTTAGTTTGTCAGCAGCACACACTGTGAAAGTAGGAAACAAACATTAATTTGCCCTATTACTAATCAAATGGATAGTCATGGTGGTGGTAAAAGGCGCAAAATAAAGAAGCTAGCTATCTAGCTACGTAACAAGTGACTGTCATTTCATGTTAGTTGAGTGTAAAAAAACAACTATACTGAACAAAAATATTAAAACGCAACATGCAACAATTTCAACGATTTTACTGAGTTACAGTTCATATAATGAAATCTGTCAATTTAAATAAATGAGGCACTAATCTATGGATTTCACATGACTGGTCAAGGTCTCAGCCATGGGTGGGCCTGGGAGGGCACAGGCCTAACACTTGAGACTGGCCCACCCACTTGGGAGCAAGGCCTAGCCTATCAGGAGGAGTTTTTCCTTACAAAAAGGCTTTATTACAGACAGAAATACTCCTCAGTTTCATCAGCAGGTGAATAAGCCGGATGCGGATGTTCTGGGCTGGCGTTGTTACACGTGCTCTGCGGTTGTCAGGCCAGTTGGACATACTGACAAATTATCTGGCAACAGCTCTGGTGGACATTCCTTAGTCAGCATGCCAATTGCACATTTCATCAACTTGAGGTGTTGTGTGACAACACTGCACAATTTAGAGTGGCCTTTTATTGTCCCCAGCACAAGGGTAATGTAATGATCATGCTGTGTAATGATCATCCGGATTAATCAGATTATTGATATGCCACACCTGTCAAGTGGATTATCTTGGCACATGTAAACATATGAGAAAAACCTTTTTGTGCATATGAATCTTTCTAGGATCTTTAATTTCAGCTCATGAACACACACTTTCCATGTTGCGTTCGTGCTTTTTTCAGTGTAGTTCACTCTTTACTATTAGAATCCAGTTAGCAAAGGACATAAACTGCCAGTGCAAAAAGTATCAAACTATTTCATTGCTAACTGGCTATGAAACTTGACAAACAGGTTTACAAGTAAAGGGTGTATCAGAGTGCTAAACGTACACCCACGCGTAAACACTGCAGTGTTCTAAAATATTGTACCAATTTCTCGGAGCAGCTCAAGCAGTTAATCAAACTGTCGACACATTCAAATGAATAGAGGAAGTGTACCGGGAGACGCGTTGGTTGGGCATTGTGGGGAGGTGCGCGCTCGGACTGTGCATCCCCCGAGAATGGTGGTCTATGAGCCGCGTAGTCATGTTACAAAGGGACGCCGTACTATCGCGTCTCGGCGTTTGTATGATTTACTCTTAATTTACGTCTCGGCGTCTAGACTATGATTTACGCTTAATGAAGCTGTCGAACTACCGTCAGTACAATCTTGTTAGCTTGCTTGTTAGGTAACATTACAGATATATAGCTACCGTAGCTATAATCACAACATGGCAAAATATCTCATTAAGACAAACGTTTAAACCAAAACATCAAGAAAACACGTACCTACAGACGACTCCCACGGGCTAAGAATTCCCTCCCTTCTTTTTAGTTTCCACTCCTGTCGAGAGCGGTGTCAGGTGTGCTGTGGCAGATGAAGGGGCCTGGGTTCCGGTCAAGAAGCACAGTTTCGACTGCTCCTACAGTTTTGCTTCGGTACTGCAGTCTAACTGACGCTCGGGCCAGTAAAGACAATAATTCCCACATAGGAATTTTCAGATCAGACTTGTCTAACATGACACATTGGTCTTGATCTCCACTATAAAAAGCATCTAGACATTATCTCAAGTCTTTTACAATAACATTATCTCACATTTATTTTAGAATAACATTACGTTTTCAACAGCGGAGATTTGTATAAACCTTGCGGTCTGTCTCTCGGACATTTGCAACATTGTTTCAATATTCAAATTCGATCTCATACTGTCCCATAGTGTCGGGAGTCGGGACGAGACAGACAGGCAGCGTTTCTCAGCCAGTCGAAATCATGAATCAGTTGGCATAATTTTATGGATATATGCAACAAAAAAATCAATTGAAAAAATGTTAAACAAAACGCAGCTAATTTGCATTCTTCACATCTTCAGTTTGAAGATGTGTTGTTCCTGACGAGTGAGCACATTTTCTATGCCAGGCGAAATCGCGCCTCATCAAATGAACATATCCTCTGCAGCAGAGGTAACTTTGGGTTTTCCTCTCCTCTGGTGGTCCTCATGAGAGCCAGTTTCATCGTAGCGCTTGATGGTTTTTGTGACTGCACTTGAAGAAACTTTGAAAGTTCTTGAAATGTTCCGTATTGACTGACATTAAAGTAACAATGGACTGTTGTTTCTCTTTGCTGATTTGAGCTGTTCTGGCCATAATATGAACTTGGTCTTCTACCAAATAGGGCTGGCTATCTTCTGTATATCACCCCTACCTTGTCACAACACAACTGATTGGCTCAAATGCATTAAGAAGGAAAGACATTCCACAAATGTACTTTTAACAATGCTCACCTGTTAATTGAAATGCATTCCAGGTGACTACCTCATGTAGCTGATTGAGAGAATGCCAAGAGTGTGCAAAGCTGTCATCAAGGCAAAGGGTGGCTGCTTTGAAGAATGTCATATGTCAAATATATTTTTATTTGTTTAACACTCTTTTGGTGTCTACATGATTCTATATATGTTATTTCATAGTTTTGATTTCTTCACTATTATTCAACAATGTAGAAAATAAAAAAAAATAAAAGTAAAAAAATTAAGAAAAACCTTGAATGTGTCCAAACTTTTGACTGGTTCTGTATATCTGTTTTTTAGAAATCTCAGATACAGATACACTGGGATATTATCAAGACTAGCAATTTAGCTTATTTTCCCATTCTTTTGGACAATAGCCAATTTCTCCTTGTTTCCACTGCCATCAGATTCAAGTTCAGCATCCGCTTCCGCCATCGTCCTCGAGTCCATCCACCTTCCATAGTCTTTCAGGAGGCTGATAATATCCTCAAAAAGTTATACAACTGCACCATTGAGCATCTTGACTGGCTGCATCATCGCTTGAAATGGCAACTGCTCGGGGCCGAACTACCTGCCATCCAGGACCTCTATACCAGGCGGTGTCAGAGGAAGACCCTAAAAATTGTCAGACTCCAACCACCCAAGTCATAGACTGTTCTCTCTGCTACCGCGCAGCAAGCGATACCGGAGAACCAAGTCTGTGACCAGAAGGCACCTGAGCAGCTCCTACCCCCAATCCATAAGACTGCTTAATCAAATGGCTACCTGGACAATTTACTTTACACTGACCCCCTCTAATATTTATGCTCGTAAGCATTTCATTGTAAAGTCTACACCTGTTGTATTTGATGCATTTGACCAATACAATTTGATTTGATTTGATTTAGTCCTCCACTCCATACTCATTCTGAGAATTCAGTTCATCCTGCTCTTGGAATCCTCTTGATAGCTCATATCTGTGGCTTGGGGGGACCATTGATTCATGAAAAATATAACTCATGAGCTTAGTTGAACTGTACCTCATCAGAACCTAAAATATAAGCTTGATTTACTCCAGTGTTTGTATCAAAGTAAATGTGAACAAACACTATATAGCCTCAAAAGATGGTTAAAACTATCATTTAGATATCATGGATGGTCAGTCCTTGCATCCTATTGCTCTGTCTATGAATTTGAGAGTGGTTGCATTTCTCCAGCCCCAAGAGAGAAAGCTTAGTTATTGTTTCAACTGCTGATTACCGCTTTAAACTATATGTGTGACTATAGTAAATTTCACTTATTTTGACACGAACCAGATACAATGCCATTGTACAAACTTTGAAATGGATATCATCACCATAACTCATCATATAATATTTTATTTTGTATAGCCTAATGTTGAAATTAGATTTTGACACATCATAATTGTTTTTTCATTTTGAAATGGAGTAATACAATATTCTATGATGGAAGTCTAGTCCTGCTTGTTTTCATCACTATTTTTTCATCACTATTTTTCACCTAAGAAAGAGCAGATGAGATGATGTATAGAGGTAAGATCAAGACACCAGATTGTTTTCAACAGCAATTTCTGAAACCTGTAGACAACCATATGACAACCTTATAAATCACTTACAACAGTCTGGGCCTTTTGATCATACTCCTATTTCCTGTTATTAAAAACCTTTCATTTTGACAAAGAGACCTTAAAACCTAGAGCATTGACACACCACACACTACGTCATACTTTGTACCCGATCAAACTTTTCGCAGATCTTTTTTTCAACAATCACTAAGGTTATATATGATCAAGGTTGTGTGAAATTTAAATGATAGGATGGTTTTGCAAGTACATATACAATAATACTTAATTTGTTATGTATAACATTCAACAGGCTTCCTGTATAAACTGACATTAGGAAAGCAGGGCACACAATTGTCTTTGTCAATAGCTTCATGTTCGGACAATGAGAAATGGCTGAAGACCTCCCAATAAGTAATTTCCCTGAAGCTTGCCTAATGATGGTCTCTAAACACAACATTATGTATTCTTGGTTTAGCATTGTACTTAATGGGGTACAAACATTTTTCACTGTAGTGGCACCCAGTGTGGTAAGCCCATTGTACCTTCAGTTATAAGTACATAATTATACCCTTGCAGTTTATACCGTGGAAGAGCAAATAGTGTACCTTAGGGGATGAGTTAGTAGGCTACCTTTCTTACATATAGTCCAAGGGTGCAAAAGAGAACCTTTAGAAAATGTACAATTTGCCATTTTAGGGTACCACCAGAGTGACAAATCTGTTTCTTTTAAGTGTCAAAAATGTACCCCTAAAAAGGTTTGCAAAGCCTTATTTGCATATTTCCCAGGGTGCATTTCAAGTGAAATTTAGAGTACCACCAATGACTGTGTTTGCTAGTGACAGAGACATGTTTTTTGCATTCAAGGGTACTCAGTCCTGTAACATTCATCAAGTGAGTGTCTAGGTAAGTCTTTTTGAAAATATATTACATACACTGAGTATATAAAGGCTTAAGAGCACCTGTTTTTTTCATGACAGTGACTGACCAGGTGAAGCCTATGATCCCTTATTGATGTCACTTGTTAAATCCACTTCAAGCAGTGTAGATGAAGTGGAGGAGACCAGTTAAAGGATTTTAAAAAAAGTTTTCAGACACTTGAGATATGGCTTGTGTGTGTGCCATTCAGAGGGTGAAAGGGCAAGACAAAAAATAAGTGCCTTTCAACAGGGTATGGTAGTAAACTCAGCAAAAAAAGAAACGTCCTCTCACTGTCAACTGTGTTTATTTTCAGCAAACTTAACATGTGTAAATATTTGTATGAAGATAAGATTCAACAGCTGAGACAAACTGAACAAGTTCCACAGACGTGACTAACAAATGGTATAATGTGTCCCTAAACAAATCGGGGGTCAAAATCAAAAGTAACAGTCGGTATCTGGTGTGGCCACCAGTTGCATTAAGTGCTGCAGTGCATCTCCTCCTCATGGACTGTGCCAGATTTTCCAGTTCTTGCTGTGAGATGTTACCCCACTCTTCCACCAAGGTATCTGCAAGTTCCCTGACATTTCTGTGGGGAATGGCCCTAGCCCTCACCCTCCGATCAAACAGGTCCCAGACATGCTCAATGGGATTGAGACCGGGCTCTTCGCTGGCCATGGCAGGACACTGACATTCCTGTCTTGCAGGAAATCACGCACAGAATGAGCAGTATAGCTGGTGGCATTGTCATGCTGGAAGGTCATGTCAGTATGAGCCTGCAGGAAGGGTACCACATGAGGGAGGAGGATGTCTTCCCTGTAACGCACAGCGTTGAGATTGCCTGCAATGACAACAAGCTCAGTCCGGTGATGCTGTGACACACCGCCCCAGACCATGATGGACCCTCCACCTCCAAATCGATCCCGCTCCAGAGTACAGGCCTCGGTGTAACACTCATTCTTTGACGATAAACGCAAATCCGACCATCACTCCTGGTGAGACAAAACTCGACTTGTCGGTGAAGAGCACTTTTTGCTAGTCCTGTCTGGTCCAGCGACAGTGGGTTTGTGCCCATAGGCGACGTTGTTGCCGGTGATGTCTGGTGAGGACCTGCCTTACAACAGGCCTACAAGCCCTCAGTCCAGCTTCTCTCAGCCTATTGCAGACAGTCTGAGCACTGATGGAGGGATTGTACATTCCTGTTTTAACTCGGGCAGTTGTTGAGATCCTGTACCTGTCCTGCAGGTGTGATGTTCGGATGTACCGATCCTGTGCAGGTGTTGTTACACATGGTCTGCCACTGCGAGGACGATCAGCTGTCCCTCCCGTCTCCCTGTAACGCTGTCTCAGGCTTCTCACAGTATGGACATTGCAATTTATTGCCCTGGCCACATCTGAAGTCCTCATGCCTCCTTGCAGCATGCCTAAGGCACGTTCACACAGATGAGCAGGGACCATGGGCATCTTTCTTTTGGTGTTTTTCAGAGTCTGTAGAAAGGCCTCTTTAGGGTCCTAAGTTTTCATAACTGTGACCTTAATTGCCTACCGTCTGTATGCTGTTAGTGTCTTAACGACCGTTCCACAGGTGCATGTTCATTAATTGTTTATGGTTCATTGAACAAGCATGAGAAACAGTGTTTAAACCCTTTCCAATGAAGATATGTTAAGTAATTTGGATTTTTACGAATTATCCTTGAAAGACAGGGTCCTGAAAAAGTTTAGGTGCCAGGTGCGGCAAGAACTGCAATGCTGCTGAATTTTTCATGCTCAACAGTTTCTCATGTGTATTAAAAATGGTACACCACCCAAAGGACATCCAGCCAACTTGACACAACTGTAGGAAGCATTGGAGTCAAAATTGGCCCTGATATACTCAATGTATATCGTAACGCCATACTTTGACAGGCTTGTTTTACCCCAACATAGTGGTCGGAAATTCCTGGTTTGCAGGCCACATCAGACAAGTCCTATTATGCTGGCTTGCAAAGGTAAATGTAATTCCTATTGGATTTCAACCAGAGTTAGGATATCCCAAAATGGGAAAGAACCAAAGGGAGAGACAGATATAGGGGAGGTAATCAGGAAAGTGATGGAGTCCAGGTGAGTCTCAGGCGCTCATAAAGATGGTGGCAGGTGTGGGTAATAATGAGTAAACTGGCAACATCGAGCTCCGGGGAGTGGAAGTAAAAATAACAGCAGCCTGCATTTAGAATGACTGCCAAGGTAGGAAAATGTGTAAATGAGACTTCCTTAACACTTTAAACAGGAAGAACTACTTTCACATTGGGTTAGTTAATTTTATGTAGCATAAGATCAATCAATGTGCATGCAAAAACACAACATTCTAGAAATCAACCTGCAATAGAGCATGCTGGGACATATGATAATGATCCATTTGTTTTTTGTGTGTGTTATGATTGTACAGAAATGTACCATTATACTAGATTATTCGCATATGTAGGCCTACCCTAAACAGTACAAGACTATATGTGTATCTCTGAGGGTACATTGTGTATTCTGATCTATTTGTACCACAAGGAACAATACTGTACCCTAACCATAGCCTTTTTTTGTGAGAGTGTATGACTACAAGGGTAAGAGAAGAAAAGAAGAAAAGAAACAGTCTGTGCGTAGAAGGGGCTGTGATTAGAACAGTGAATCATGTTGTCTGTGATGGGATGAACAACCCATTAGAACAAGAAAATGGTGTTAGTCAGACATATAGAATCTGAGGATGCTGACTGGCCTCTGATTGCTATTGGAGAGTAAACATTTGTTAGGGCCCTCTGAACAAGCAGAGATAGGCCCTAGATACATTGACAGAATCCCCGAATTGTGTCTATGACGATGGGGCCATTACATCAAAACCATTTAGACTGAGACTGGGTGACATGATAATGTATTGATCCCGTCATGATGGATGGTTGAGGAAGATATAAAAGTGAAGTTCCCAGTCAGGGTAAGATAGTACAGTCCAGAGCCACCTAAGCTATTGTCATCATGCTGTCCTTAGCACTGTTCTACATTTTGGCTGTTATTTGCTCTGCCAGACGGACGCATGCTCTACCACTGTATCCAGACACAAGCTTGGAACCTCAAGAAGGTATGCAAGAGAATCTGTGGTGTAGGGAAAATTTCCCTTGATTTGATCATTTCTGAATAGTCTGTCTATAATGTTCTATTTTAGGGCATGTCTTGCTGAACCTTATGAGACACTTAAGGTCTCATCTTTTCTTGGTGGAATTGATAGTGTTCAGGTTTCTGATATTCATTCTTAGATCCCTATGCACAATGCAGTGAGGGCAATGTTGAACTCTGAAATTCTTTGTCTGTTGACAGAGTTTTCTATAACCATGTAGGTCTCCCGTAGATGGCAAAGGGGATAGATTTTCCTCTGAGAACATTGAAGGCAATAGCTATTTTGACTGTTAAGTTCAGGGTTCGAGTCTGGATTAGGGTGACATCATTGGGTTCACTGGAACTTTCAGCAATGGCGTGGGTCTCAGTATTGATGATGGTGATAATACGGTTTGATAATTGAGAGCTGTTATGCCTGAGCAGAGCTGATCCAGAAGTTGGTGGCAGAGATGGAGGATGGAGAGAATGCTGAGCTGACTGACCAGAGAGAGGTGAAGAATCTCTACCCTCTCCTGATACAGCGCAGTGGCGCCAGGGGTACATGGAATAAAGCAGGTGAGAAGAGACGAAACCTAGAATCAAGACACCAAGGATTGGACATGAATGTTCTGATATCCCATAACTCTTTGCCATATGTTAATCAAAAAGCACAATTGGTTTTATTCTCAACAGCTAGTCACCCATGTAACATGATTAGTTCTATATTGAATTGGGTTTATGTTCTCAATTTTCCATCAGGAGCTAAAGATTCTGTGCAGCAGGATAAATTTGTCAACATGGTAAGTGTTAGACATTTTTATTGAATATGTAATACAGAAGAACCCTCTAGGAAAAGCCATTATATTCTGTCCTGTTCTATTTTGCTCCACGTGTCATAAAATGTATTGTGCTTTTTTTAGGTTGATGATCTGAAGGCGGTGGTGTTGAAGCTCGCTGCAGCCGACAAGCTTCGCTCTCAGGGCTTCCTTCGGTCTGAGCAGAATTTGCCGAAAACCAACAAGAGAGGTGAGTAAAAGAAGAACGTTATCCTGGACCGACTCCGTTGCCATACCTTTCTTTATGTTCCTTATGTACATAGTAAGAACAGATGTTTGCTGAGGACAATCAAAAACACAGTGTTGCGTCAACAACAGAAGAAAATTAATTTATGCCGGCATATTTGCAAATGGAAGTGTTTGGTAAGGATGTTTAACTAAGGATTGTTCTGTGGAAGGTCAGATGGAGTAACTATAGCATTGCAGGATACAAACAGGATATGATAGGACTCATGAAAGCAGAACTGATGCACATAATCTTTACATTTGTCTTTATCTTTCTCTTTCTTCCCTGGATAGCTTGCTTCTGGAAATACTGTGTGACAAACTAGAAGCTGTGTGCTGGAGGAGAACAAGATCATTTTTGACGATACCTGGACAAGAACACCTTCTCACCACCCTCACCCCAAGCTGTGTCCCTTATTAAATATTCAAATTACAGCCCCAAGACAATGGGTACATTGTTCATACATAGAAACCTAGAGTAAATGATTGGTAGGAAATATATTTTTTAATCCAGTTGAAAATGGCCTTGCATTGAGGCTGGCTGACAATAAAATGAAATATACAGTATAATGTGGATTGAATGGAACAACTTTGTTTTTGACACCAACACTGTGTCAGATTGCATATACATTTCTACACAAATACACAGCGCACATGCCTAGAACCAGTGCTTGGAAGCGAAAAGAAGTCAACAACATTAGTCTAAGACAGTAAAAAATGTATCATAAGGGAATGAGGTTTTGAAGTGTCTGTCGTATGTCTAGGAGATAATAAAAAGCTCAGGATATGTGTACATATTTAACCCCTTATTTGTTTGGTCACAAACTACAACAATACTTCCATTTGTACCTTACAACCATCGTGAGAGTCTCCTCTTTTCAAATAAGTTTGTAGCTTAAACGGATCGGACGCAACAGACAGAAGTTGGCATCTCAGTGTTACCGAATTCAGACGAGTCCAGTGACACATGGAGGTCGTAGAGCAAAATGTAAAACCCCTTTGTGAGTGTCTCCCCTTTCTCTAGAGTGGTCATAATAGTTTTATAGGCCAAACCGGTCGGATGCTGCAGACGATTTCACAAGACCGATTTTTCGGGAGGTCTTATGGTCTGACAAACACTGCTGTACAGTAGCTCGGCCACCATCCACTGCAGATGTGGAAGGCCGATATTGGTGGATTGAGACACAGCCCAGGCAAAAAGAGATCTCTAGCTTATTAAACAGACCCATTTTGATGGGGATATTTACGTTAGTAATTATGTTCCTTCGATTGCCGCACGGGTGTGTCAATAGATTTAAGGATTAAACACAAATTAGCTGTCAACTTATTTAAATTGACAAATTTAGAAATGCACAGTAGATAAATATTTAGGGTAATCATGCAACATAAATCAGATATGACTACATACAGTATATATGGATTTCTTTGACATGATCAGCAATGGTTTCTGTGTTTCCTTTATACACCCACAAGGGAGTAGCAGAGTCCTAGAGATTTACACACACACACACACACACACACTCGAGGGTCAGACTCATGAAATAGATTTTATTTTAGTTCACATCATAGTTTGAAAAAACTAGAATCAGGCAGGTGTAATGTATTATGGTAAAACATTTAACCTAAACTTATTTACATGATAATTGACCATTCTTTATGGTAATCATGAGCAACTGCTAAAATAGATTTTATATCACTACATTCAATCACACATAAACATAATTAGAATACACTCTTATGGTCTTATACATTCTAATTTTATGGGTGTTCAGGTGGAGAAAAAAAATTAAATTATTTACACTATGGACAAAGAAACACTTAATTAGATAAACAGTCAAATTGCACACTTGGCCTATTTAGTGTGGCATATAATGGGAATTGGCAGTATAATTACTTTAAATAAACACCATACATAGACCTTAGTTACTGTAGCAGCCTATTAGTCAATTGTCTGTAAAACACAAGGCATTTAGTAAATAATGCACTTTTTAACATAATGCACTTTAATTAAGCGGGTGTGAACTTCTGTACTGATTTGATTCCTAGAATGCCTATCGATTTCAAAGGCATCCTGATGCAGGATTGACTTGAGATACTTTGATAATGATTGCTGTGGCCTGAGAAATGAGTTACCATTTCCATGTAAGGTAATAGTAAAAGAGGACATGTTGTGTAATGGTTGGTTAAAAGTTGGTTATAGATTTACAGCCTCTTATTGGTCACGTCCAGGTAAGCCTTCTCGATCTCGATGTTGGCAGGGCAGGTCTGACTGAACTCCTCCCTATCGTAGGCATTGTTCAGGTACCTCCAAACACCGGTGAACTGCGCCGGGATGTCAAAGTCACAGTACTTCTTGGCAGCAATCTATCATATAAAACAGAATACATGGGAAAACTGTTGAATTGTGAGACACTATAAACCATAATAGTCATGTTACACTATTTAAATAATGAAGACTGGAGAACAAGGACGGAGAATGTTTATTCCCAATGGTTAAAAATTAAGTTACACTTCTCTCAGGATTAGAAAGTAAGGACGGACCCTGTCATTGCGTAGGTTGTGTTCTACACTTCATAAGACATGCCTAATACCAGAAAATAATCAAATTCGTATTGTAAACCGTTTATGTATGGACCTATTTGTCTCACCTTGATGACATGCAGCTTGGGCAGCAGGTTGCAATCTGCCAGGGTGAGATGGTCGCCATCCAGGAACTTTCTCTTGGAGAGGGTGATGATTTCTCTGGAGTTGTGGTCAATCTCTTCTGGGACGGGGGAGTTCAGGTAGAGATCCAGCCGCTTGAACTCCCGGAGCAGCGCCTTCTCTTGGACTATGGATTGAGAGAAACACAGGTATGTATATCAGACATATATTATATATCTATAGCTTTAGAGGTGTTCCTTATGGGCACCTTTCCCAGACCCAGATTAAGTTTATATATTGGGTTGAAAAAGCGCTTTCAATTGAGATTCTCCATTGAGCCTGCTTTTCATGGCCAGGAGTAGGCATGGTCTGGTCCCTAACATTCGCATCAAACCAGCATTTCATGAAGGCATACGCCCATAGCGTGTATTCCCGTTGAGTATGTATTTTCCATTGCCTCATAAGACATGGTCTAATAGATTAATGTGGACTGACTGTAACTTCACATACAAGTAGTGTTGGCTGGGTTGTTCTTGATGAAAGCGGAGAACTTCGCGAAAATGTCCGCACCCACGTCAAAGGACTCTTTGTTGACTGGGCTAAGGTGTGGATACCTGAAGGGAGGGAGATGAGATGAGCCTGAGTATGAATTTGTTTTGAAGAAGGTCAGTGCATTTCACTTTCTTTAATATAATAACTCTATACCTGGGTGGGGCCAGTGTTTGCTCCAGAAACTCCTCGATCTTGATAAAGTCTGTCTTGAGGGTTCCGTTGTACAGGAGGAACGGAGGGTTGGTCCCTGGTGCCAAATCCTTCAGCTCTGCTGGCTTCCTAGAGTGTACCAGGGCAGGGTTGGGTGGAGAGGTGGGTAAAGGGGAGGGAGAAAGGGAGTAGACAGGGTCATATATGTGATCCTTCCAGCTTTATATCAATAGATACGATGTCGATCATTCAGCGACACAATCACAATGAACACAATGGTTATCAAGCCATGTCAAAAATCCAGTGTTGGCATTCTTGATGAATGATTCCAACAATGCCCATGATTCAGGAAGTAAAACACACTGGCATGGGAGTGGCTAGCTCAAAGGGTGCATGTTGTGTGTTTTCTTAATCACTCAGTTATCAGCATCCTTTCAACGTTTCCTGATCTTATTAGCTCACTGGTAATGGGCCTGAGAAATTCACACGGTTTAGATTAAGAAAATATGTTTGTTCAATAACATACAGACCATTCTGCTATTGCTTTAGCCTTGCAAGCACAGCCCTCTATCCCCTCTCTGTATCACACCCCATTGAGTGTTACTTTTTCCTTATTAAACGGTTTGGTTTGTGAAAAACATCCTTGTTCTCCCTCAACTCTTAATAGAGCCCTGCGTGAGTGGGGGTTTTGTCTAGAAGGGATACTGTTTATGTCAAAATGAACTTTTCGTAGCAGGTTAGGACAACTCATGCAGTTGGTTAGGAGAATTAATATAGCAAGTTAGGTTAATTAGGTTAAGATTAGGGAAACGGTTGGGGTTAAGGTTAGCTAAAATGCTAAATAATTACATTTTGGAAGTCAATTTTACATAATCTAGACATGACCCTGTGTAAGGGGATCTTTAAACAGATGCACAGGAAGTGGAAGGGTGGGAGGCGGGGGGCTCACTTCCTCATGTCGACGGTGGTGACGGTAAACTTGACTCCTTTCAGCCACAGGACCATGAAGAGTCTCTGGCAGAATGGGCAGTTGCCCACGTTCTCTCCATCGTGGCCAGCCTGAAGGACAAGCAGCATTAATAATTGGGTTTAGGTTTGGTTATAGCCTGGTTCTGTTTGTGCTGTATTGCCAATTCCTTTGGTCATTGTCATACCAAGGGAGTTGGGGCGGTAGGGTAGCCTAGTGGTTAGAGCGTTGAATCCCCAAGCTGAAAAGTTAAAAATCTGTCATTCTGCCCCTGAACAAGGCAGTTAACCCACTGTTTTTAAAATCTTTTTTTTAACCAGGCAAGTCAGTTAAGAACAAATTCTTATTTTCAATGACAGCCTAGGAACAGTGGGTTAACTGCCTGTTCAGGGGCAGAACAACAGATTTGTACCTTTTCAGCTCAGGTGTTTGAACTCACAACCTTCCGGTTACTAGTCCAACACTCTAACCACTAGGCTACCCTGCCACGCTGTTCCTAGGCCGTCATTGAAAATAAGAATTTGTTCTTAACTGACTTGCCTAGTTAGATAAAGGTAAAATAATAAAGTTGGCAAGACAATATTAGCATATCCCGGACCAGGCTAGTTTACCAGTAGTATATTTCATAGACAGCAATATACGATAACTGCCTCAAACACAGAAGACTCATGGTCACAAGTAAGAAAGTGCCCTTTCCAAATTCCAATAGCTTTATGTTGACATTGTCCATGTTATCCTTACAGTAAGTCCTGATCTCCAACCCTTTCATGCAATTCATATTAATCTCATGTCATGACAAAAGACACAAATATACACACTTGTAGTGGTGGGAGTGGCTGGGGTATTTTAGGAGCTGCTACTTGATAGAAAAAGCAGACATTGTGTTGGAGAGGAAGATAACGGTAGATAACGGCCTCTGGTAATTGAGAAACAAACTGAATTGTTCACTCACTGTTGTATGCAATTTGATTTTGTGTGTGTGTGTGTGTGTGTGTTTTAAGCAACCAACGCTCCCCACACAACCTGACCTGAGCTTGAGAGGATCTGCAGAGAAGAAGGTGAGAAACTCCCCAAATACAGGTATGCCAAGCTTTAATCACTGCCAAAGTTGCTTCAACAAAGTACTGAGTAAAGGGTATGAATACTTATGTAAATATGAACTATAAAAAAACGTTTTTGCTTTGTCGTTATGGGATATTGTGTGTATATATATATATATATATATATAAAGTCATCCATTTTACAATAAGGCCGTAACGTAACAAAATGTAAAAAGGTCAAGGGGTCTGAATGCTTTCCGAATGCACCGTGGCTTCACCTCCCTTTTACCAAAAATCTTTGTCTCACAGACGCCCTTCGGCTCCCCCTCCAAAGGAAGTAGGGATACATGGACATACCCAGAGTTGCAGAACAAACACCCTGAGATTTGACGTGTCCCCTCATGAGGAAAAGGGGGGATCTGGCGCCGAAGGGGTGGATTACGTTTCTGGGATATGACTTCACATAGAAACATACGTGTGTATGTGTCTTCTTATTTGATATTTTTGTGTGAATGTGCGTATGTGTAATAGAGCATGTGCATATGTGTCAGTGTGTGGGCGTGTCTGTCTCATCGGGGGCCAGGGGTCTCCAGCGTCCTGCCATCACCTCCTGGGCGTGTGGTGATAAGGTGGCCTCCAGTATCTGGCGTCATTACCCAGGGATAAAGGACACTCTCACTGTCACTGAGGAGTGTATGCTCTGACACACACACACACACACACACACACACACACACACACACACACACACACACACACACACACACACACACACACACACACACACACACACACACACACACACACACACACATGCACACGCACATGCACACACACGCACGCACGCACACACACACACGCACCAGCCTCCAAGGCTTTACGTAACCCTAGATGACGACCGTTCATTGAGTGCCAACCATTGAATTGATGGTGCCCATAATGAAGATCTCTGACCCTCTACAATGCTGAGGGCTGATAAGTGAACTACAAATCTTGGTCACATTCCAGTTTTTACCAATCCTGAACACAACACTACAAGTATTGAGCCCTTATTTGAAACAGAGGCTATGGCTGACGTACCTGAAGCTTACATTACAGCTTGATTTTGTACATTTCATTTGCTTTCACATGAAACACTTTTGAGGTATGTTTGTCTGTGTTTCAATCATCACATAATTGACATCTTTTTACATATTGTTGAAATAGTAGACATTCATAGGCGGTATGTTAGAATTAATACAAATTCTTATTATTTTTATTCTAAACTAAAGGAAAAACAATACTAAACTAAACACAATACTGACCTTTATGAAGAGTTCAATAGTCGGGTCTTTGTCGGAGTTCTGTCGTAGTGCCATTTTGTCCAAAAGCTGTGTTGTGTGGTGCCAAGTTCAGAAACGCTTTTCCAACAAGTGTCCTCAGACCCACTGAAGTAAAACCTCACTATGACCTTGAGTCTGCTATATATCTGTGTGCTCTAGTGTGCTGGTTTATATATGGATCTTAGGAGGCAGTGTAAGACCCTTGTGGCTGGCATGCTTTGTCTGAGGGATTCATGAGGCTATCACTGTGAAAAGTCAGAGGAGGGGGTGGGTCCAGAGGATGGGCGTGGTCCTCCCTTATATAAACAGTGCCAAGCTCTCTCTATGTGGAGAGCCTAAAATAGGTCCTATTATTTGTCAGTTGATAACAGTTAATCAAACAATGTAGACATATAGTTTCACCATTTGACAAAAAAGCTGACAGCCATCATATTCCCCATACTGACAGTATAACCATATTGACTACACTGTTTTGATGATTTGTCACACTAGTAACTAGTGTACACTTTCTACTTTTTGGCTTGTCCTTACAAAGCATGTACTGTGTTGGAATATACTGGGAACCATTAACACCTCACTTGATTTGGAAATGTTAACATACAAGTGGCTCTCATCTGTTTGAGCAAGTGATTGCTTTGGTAACTGGGCTTCCAGATGATGATATTTTGTGATGAGACCCAATTGCGCATGAGAAACAAATATATATATATATATATATCACACATGTTTGATGCCGTGTTATGGTAAGGATTTCTGGAGAAAAATTCAGACATTTGCTCAGAATTGCCAGTACCCTTCATGTCGCAACTTCCACCGAAGTCGTTTCCTCTCCTTGTTCAGGCGGTGTTTGGTGGTCGGCGTCACTGGTCTTCTAGCCACCGTCAATCAATTTTTCATTTTTCATTTTCCATTTGTTTTGTCTTGTTTTCCTACACACCTGGTTTCAATATTCCTAATTTATTGTTGTGTATTTAACCCTCTGTTCCCCCCCCATGACTTTGTGTGGAATTGTTTATTAGTAAGTGCTTGTGCACATGTTACTGGTGCGCGTCGGGTTTTGTACCCATGTTTGTTTATTTCGTTATGCCGTTGGTTTTACAATTAAACTGCTTCGGCTATTACCTAGTTCTGCTCCCCTGCGACTGACTTCCCTGCCACCAGTTACGCACCCCTTACACTTTAAGACTACACGGTTAGCAGTAGAAACTGGCTGGTATGATTTTAGTGAAATCACATGGGTGTTTGTGGTTAATGTTGTTACTTGGTGAGTCACAGGGGAGGTGGAGGCACGGGTCATTGTGTCATGATGGGAGAACCCCCAGCCTACATCCCTTGGGTAGAGGGAATGGAGCGGATTAGTTTTGCTTTCAATTACCATCTGAGGGTATAGTGGTGGAGGGGGGAACTTTAAGAAAACCAAAAGGGTTTGTCCATAATCCATAAATAGGCACAAGTCCGTAGCTCATCGAATAAAGCAACGATCAAATCAAATCAAAGTTTATTTGTCACGTGCGCCGAATACAACAGGTGTATTCACCTTACAGTGAAATGCTTACTTATAGGCTCTAACCAATATTGCAAAAATAGGTATTAGGTGAACAATAGGTAAGTAAAGAAACAAAACAACAGTAAAAAGACAGGCTATATACAGTAGCGAGGCTATAAAGGTAGCGAGGCAACATACAGACACCGGTTAGGCAGGCTGATTGAGGTAGTATGTACATGTAGATATGGTTAAAGTGACTATGCATATATGATGAACAGAGAGTAGCAGAAGTGTAAAAGATATGCTGATTATTTGTGAGGACAAAGGTAAATATGAACGAACCAGTCAGCACGTTATCAATGACAATCCATTATAATGCAGTTATCATAAGCATGTATGATCTCTTCTCATTTAATCAGGCCCGTACATGCTTATAGCAAATAAAGCATTAAAACTGTGGGGTGTTATATTATTATATCTACAGTACATCATATTCTAGATGCAAATTCATTGAATTAATTTGATATGATTGCCACTTTACACCTCCCTGGAGACCAGGTTTTAGTTCCACTGTTCACTGAAGTGTGTGCATCTGTGAGAAATCAGTTGACAGTTGCAACATCTGCCGGGGAATTTAGTTGCTCCAGCTGTACATACGTAAACCCAGTATAAATAAGTCTAGGGGGGGAGTTCACCGATTTCTGACATCTTTCAACCGTGTGGAGACGGCTCATGAAACACATGCCTTCCGAGGGGCTAAAACCTTGATAAGACAAGGAGTCCAGGGACAAATGACTGAACAATATGGACCTCTGCTCAGTGTACTTCTAGTCTCAGATTTATAGTATCTGCCACCCCAGGGTCTGATGGGTATTTCCATCACAGAGGGGGGAGGATAAAAAGCAAACGCTCGACATGGAAACTCCCAACAAATCCTGGAAATGAGACAAATAACCCACAGCCAGAACAGGAAATTAGCCAGCATGGAGAGTAACAAAGCATCCTCTACCAATGAAGAAAGAATAGGAGGTCATGCCATAGACATCAGTAGAGGGTGCGGAGGAGAGGACGGCTCATAATAATGTCTGGAGCGGAGCGAATGGAATGGCACCAAACCATGTGTTTGATGTATTTGATACCATTCCACTCATTCCGCTCCAGCCATTAACACGAGCGTGTCCTCCCTAATTAAGATGCCACCAACCTCCTGTGATAGACATAGGCGGAGTTCCCCTACAGGACTTAGTCACCGCCTTGACACTCATTGGGAGGTGTTCTGGATTTCAACGGGGCGTATGTTGGATCACTTGTCAAGTTAAAATAACTCAAGGGAAAGTTGGAAATGTGGGATCAATAGGTTTTCTCAATAGGATCAAAAAGCAGGGATGTGTATCTATCCAAGCCCCTATGAATTCCATCTGAAGTACTGTATCGCTCCAAGAGTGTCCAAGAGTGTGACTCATCTCGGAATTGGTTGACCTTTAGAGCAGGGTTCCCCAACTGGCGGTCAGTGGGTCGAATTTGGGCCAGGGATGGTTTCACTTGGTCCTCCCAAGTTTTCTGAGCAAAAAAACATTTTTTTTTTACATTTTCATTGTTGGACATAAAACTCCAGGATATCAGCTCCAAGTGATTTTAAGTAAATTAATGAAATCTGTTTAAATTATTCCCACACATAATAAAGAGACGTGATCGTATACAAATGTAAGCAACGTTTGAAATGATTATGTTTTAGTCAAACATTATATCGGTTTGGGCTTCTTGCAGTCAATTTTCAGTCTACAAATGATTTGTAATTCTGTTCCGGCCCCCTGACCATCCTCTCAACAGAGTTAATAATAATCACTGCTCTAGAGTTTGTGTTTGGGAGGGCAGGGCTGATAGTAATTTCTGAATGGCATCCAGTGTTTGACTATGAGATCTCCTACACGATAAACAACTATCTGATCTTATCCGAGAGAAGCCAATCAACTCTCACTGATCCTCACTCTAGTTGGAGCAATTGTGAACCTACGTACCAACTGAGTTCACCAGTTTTATTAATTCTCAATGTTTGGTTGCTATAACAACTGCACCGAGTGGCACTGATAGCTCAGTTGAAGCATGATGGGTTTGGTTCCCACGTGCATCACATCTTTTAAACATACAGGTCAGTGGAGGCGGCTGAGGGGACGCAATAATGGTTGGAACGGAGCGAATGGAATTAAGGTGCCACCAACCTCCTGTGATAGAGGCATGCATTTCAGTTGCCTTGAATAAACCTGTCTTGTAAAAAGACAATATTTGTTCATGAATGTGTTTGCAACACTACTGTTATTTGATATACTACTTACTATTTACTTTTATCCTTTCTTACATTTGAACAGCTGAAGCAAGCACACAACCTTTCTTCAGGTAATGTACCTTTCCTAGTAAATCATTTTTTTGGACCAGGATAAGAAAAATGGAAACAACAGATATGTCACAAACCTATGGAGCAATGAAACAAGTATTAACATAAACATTATGACAATTAAGTGGGATATCTGGAGTGTTACTGGAAAAGCAGAGCTGGCTGGAAATGTGTTACTTGCCATTGACCTCTCTCTTCCCCTTCCACAGAGCAGAGGGAAAGAAAATGCCTATCTCAGGGAGACAGACTAGCCATATCTCCATTAGACACACAGCATCTGGAAGTGAGCCCCTCTGGAAAAACACCTCTATGAGGAAGTCCCAAATGGCACCCAGTTGACTATGTAGTGCACTAATTTTGACCAGGACTCATTTCAAGTAGTGCAGTATAAAGGGATTAGGGTTCCATTTGGACAGAGGTGTGAAGTAACTAATTGCAGCTACTCTCCTTACTGTAATTGACTAGCTTTTCCGAGTACTTATACTTTGAATATTTTTGAAAGTCAGTAAATTTACTTATACTTGAGGAAAATTGCATCTCTCTTTGACTTTAGCATAACAAGTCAAGCTTTGAAGTCAACGGGAGATTCACCCCTAAAAGTCCCAGTTCCATGTGGGTCTTCCTCGTTGGTCTGCAGCCGTTTCTGGAAGGAGGAAGAGCTCATGGAGTCGTAACAGTACAGGAAGGAGGAAGAGCTCATGGAGTCGTAACAGTACAGGAAGAGCTCATGGAGTCGTAACAGTACAGGAAGAGCTCATGGAGTCGTAACAGTACAGGAAGGAGGAAGAGCTCATGGAGTCGTAACAGTACTATCCCAGGACTGCTCAATCTCTACATTTATTTGTCCTTTTGGTTGTGGTAAATAACGGGACTATTTCCTGGTGATCTTTGTCCCCCCTCTGAACTAGAAGGATATTTTATCACCTGACTGTTAGAATGGTGACTGTCTGTCCAACAGTAGTTTTATCACCTGACTGTTAGAATGGTGACTGTCTGTCCAACAGTAGTTTTATCACCTGACTGTTAGAATGGTGACTGTCTGTCCAACAGTAGTTTTATCACCTGACTGTTAGAATGGTGACTGTCTGTCCAACAGTAGTCAGTCAGTTGTTCTTCTTATATCATTATTCATCAAGCTCCTCGTCTGGTCCTGTGTAGCTCAGTTGGTAGAGCATGGCGCTTGTAACGCCAGGGTAGTGGGTTCGATCCCCGGGACCACCCATACGTAGAATGTATGCACACATGACTGTAAGTCGCTTTGGATAAAAGCGTCTGCTAAATGGCATATAGTAACAGTACTTCTAGTTGAGTATGATATTTTAGTACTCTTAAAAGATACATTTTGTGAGTGAGGGACTGAGTGAGTGAAGGAAAGAGTGTGAATGGGGGAGTGAGTGAATATCGGAAGGGACCCTGGACAAGTAACAAGTAACAGGGGGGGGTGAGGGATTGAATAAGTGAAAATATTCGACATGTTTATTTATGGAGTCTGTATATATACTGTATATAGAAGTCTGGCAACTTCGTTTATTAACTGTATTTTGTATATATTTTTTACCAATACATCTTCATTGCTTTGAATGTTTAAGTTGACAAATGTATATTTTTAGTATATTTTTGACAAATCCTTCGTTTTCATGCGCCTTGCTGCAACTCATAAAATAAATTAAAACGTAGTTCTTACTGTACATACATTTTCTCTCATGTGTAACGACGGTCAGGTAACCTTCGCGAAATTAGCTAATTATCAAGGCCAATGTTTTTATTTTAAATTACTTTTGCTCTGAGTACTTTTAAATGAGCTACTTTTTAATTTGAATGTATTTAAAAAAAAAGTAATTTGACTTCTACTTGAGTAAAATGTCATAAAAGAAACAATAGTCCTACTTGAGTAGGATATTTCACTACTCTTTCCACCCCTGCATTTGGAATGCAGATAACCTCTTTGTCTATATGAACAGGACCCTCCATGTTGACCAGTGGGCTGCTGGGGGTCTTGATTCGGCTGTTACACACGCAGGGTCAATACATGTTATCACACTAAACAAAGAAGGTATCCATGTGGACCTAATAGCTGTGTTGAGCTTATTTATTGTCAATAACAATAACATAACATTGGTCTCTTCTTATATACAGTAGGTCGATAGTTCTCACACCTTGGACTGTAGGTGATAAACACACAAATGGACAAAAATGCTTGCATGCACACCCACAAGCACATGCATGCACAATTGTACCTATGTATATACACACACACACACACACACACACACACACACACACACACACACACACACACACACACACACACACACACACACACACACACACACACACACACACACACACACACACACACACACACACACACACACACACACACACACACACACACACACACACACACACACACACACACACACACACACACACACACACAACAGTCAGCTGATCCTTTTGACTGTGAAAAGGGGGACTGTTCGGCAGTCAAGACAATGGGTATCATTGACCACTCGCTCACAGTCAGTAAACAGCCAAGCAGCATCGCATAGTGATACACCCCACTGGTGGTGTGTAATATAGGATGGGCACCATGACAGTCCCATGGAGCTTCTGGAGGTCCTGCTGTTCTCTGTCCCTCTTCCTCATCCTGGCTCTGAACACGCACAGTGCATGGTCCTCTCCCGATTTCTCCGGTAAGTGTGTTTTTGGCCTTTGTTATTGCTGTTATAGAGAAAAAGTGGGGAAAATAGATACTGGTATGGCTCACTCAGCACTACATGCTGTGTAGAGAGGAAGCCTACGCAAGACACGAGCAGCATCCCAAATGGCACCCGGTTTGCTCACAGGGCTCTGGTCAAAGTTGTGCACTATGTAGGGAGTAGGGTGTCATTTGGGACGGTATATTCCCTGATTTATCTCCTGGACATCCTGTGCCAACAAACAGCGGCAGCGGTTCACTGTGAGAGACAAGGCACCCTGTCCTCCTCATTGACAATAATGTCATTATAATAACCATTATAATTCTGAAAATATAATTATTGTTTAATTCTCCACATATCACTGATAAAGGCCATTCCATTATCTGTTTCAATACACATATCAAGCAAACATAATCTAGAATTATAGGCCTGTAATAGTAATAGTAATAGTATTTTTTTTGTAGTTAAATAAGAATGACATTGACACCCGTTTGAGATGATAGCAGTGATTAAGTACACCACCCCGTTCATGAAAATGGTAGCTCAGTTGGTAGAGCATGGCGCTTGTAACGCCAGGGTAGTGGGTTCGATCCCCGGGACCACCCATACGTAGAATGTATGCACACATGACTGTAAGTCGCTTTGGATAAAAGCGTCTGCTAAATGGCATATTTTTTTTTTTTTTTTTTTTTTCATACAGACTATATATTTAAATATGATATATAAAGCTGGCAGACAGGCATCAAGGCATTCAGTTACTGTTTATTTGAACGTTACTGTCATGCAGGTGAAAGAGGACCCAAAAGCGACTTGGCGAAAACAGAGTCTTTAATCCAGTAAAGTGAATACAAACAAAAAAACACAACTTTCACTCGAAATGACGAGGACAAACTGGAGACTCGATCTTGAACAGCAGGTGAACAGCAGGTTGCCTCGGGAAGGCACTCGAACCAGACAGACTCAGACACCTGCTCACCATGCAGCATCTGAGGAAAACACGACACGACAGGGCGATACACAATCACAGCACGGTGAATTCTAAACAAGGAACCGACAGGACAGGAACGGAACACAAAGGAAGAAATAGGGACTCTAATCAGGGGGAAAGGATCGGGAACAGGTGTGGGAAGACTAAATGATTGATTAGGGGAATAGGAACAGCTGGGAGCAGGAACGGAACGATAGAGAGAAGAGAGAGCGAGAGAGTGAGAGAGGGAGGGGGAGAGAGAGGGATAGAAAGAGGGAAAGAACCTAATAAGACCAGCAGAGGGAAACGAATAGAATGGGGAGCACAGGGACAAGACATGATAATAAATGACAAACATGACAGTACCCCCCCACTCACCGAGCGCCTCCTGGCGCACTCGAGGAGGAATCCTGGCGGCAACGGAGGAAATCATCAATGAGTGAACGGTCCAGCACGTCCCGAGACGGAACCCAACTCCTCTCCTCAGGACCGTAACCCTCCCAATCCACTAAGTATTGGTGACCCCGTCCCCGAGAACGCATGTCCATGATCTTATGTACCTTGTAAATAGGTGCGCTCTCGACAAGGACGGGAGGGGGAGGGAAGACGAACGGGGGTGCGAAGAAAGGGCTTAACACAGGAGACATGGAAGACAGGATGGACGCGACGAAGATGTCGCGGAAGAAGCAGTCGCACAGCGACAGGATTGACGACCTGGGAAACACGGAACGGACCAATGAACCGCGGAGTCAACTTACGAGAAGCTGTCGTAAGAGGAAGGTTGCGAGTGGAAAGCCACACTCTCTGGCCGCAACAATACCCTGGACTCTTAATCCTGCGTTTATTGGCGGCTCTCACAGTCTGTGCCCTGTAACGGCAAAGTGCAGACCTCACCCTCCTCCAGGTGCGCTCACAACGTTGGACAAACGCTTGAGCGGAGGGAACGCTGGACTCGGCAAGCTGGGATGAGAACAGAGGAGGCTGGTAACCCAGACTACTCTGAAACGGAGATAACCCGGTAGCAGACGAAGGAAGCGAATTGTGAGCGTATTCTGCCCAGGGAGCTGTTCTGCCCAAGACGCAGGGTTTCTGAAAGAAAGGCTGCGTAGTATGCGACCAATCGTCTGATTGGCCCTCTCTGCTTGACCGTTAGACTGGGGATGAAACCCGGAAGAGAGACTGACGGACGCACCAATCAAACGACAGAACTCCCTCCAAAACTGTGACGTGAATTGCGGGCCTCTGTCTGAAACGGCGTCTAACGGGAGGCCATGAATTCTGAATACATTCTCGATAATGATTTGTGCCGTCTCCTTAGCGGAAGGAAGTTTAGCGAGGGGAATGAAATGTGCCGCCTTAGAGAACCTATCGACAACCGTAAGAATCACAGTCTTCCCCGCAGACAAAGGCAGACCGGTAATGAAGTCTAGGGCGATGTGAGACCATGGTCGAGAAGGAATGGGGAGCGGTCTGAGACGACCGGCAGGAGGAGAGTTACCCGACTTAGTCTGCGCGCAGTCCGAACAAGCAGCCACGAAACGGCGCGTGTCACGCTCCTGAGTCGGCCACCAAAAGCGCTGGCGAATAGACGCAAGAGTGCCTCGAACACCGGGATGACCAGCTAACTTGGCAGAGTGAGCCCACTGAAGAACAGCCAGACGAGTGGAAACAGGAACGAAAAGGAGGTTACTAGGACAAGCGCGGCGACGCAGTGTGCGTGAGTGCTTGCTTAACCTGTCTCTCAATTCCCCAGACTGTTAACCCGACAACACGCCCATAAGGAAGAATCCCCTCGGGATCAGTAGAAGCCACAGAAGAACTAAACAGACGGGATAAGGCATCAGGCTTGGTGTTCTTGCTACCCGGACGGTAAGAAATCACAAACTCGAAACGAGCGAAAAACAACGCCCAACGAGCTTGACGGGCATTAAGTCGTTTGGCAGAACGGATGTACTCAAGGTTCTTATGGTCTGTCCAAACGACAAAAGGAACGGTCGCCCCCTCCAACCACTGTCGCCATTCGCCTAGGGCTAAGCGGATGGCGAGCAGTTCACGGTTACCCACATCATAGTTGCGCTCAGATGGCGACAGGCGATGAGAAAAATAAGCGCAAGGATGAACCTTATCGTCAGACTGGAAGCGCTGGGATAGAATGGCTCCCACGCCTACCTCTGAAGCGTCAACCTCGACAATGAATTGTCTAGTGACGTCAGGAGTAACGAGGATAGGAGCGGACGTAAAACGTTCTTTTAGAAGATCAAAAGCTCCCTGGGCGGAACCGGACCACTTAAAACACGTCTTGACAGAAGTAAGAGCTGTGAGAGGGGCAGCAACTTGACCGAAATTACGAATGAAACGCCGATAGAAATTAGCGAAACCTAAAAAGCGCTGCAACTCGACACGTGACCTTGGAACGGGCCAATCACTGACAGCTTGGACCTTAGCGGAATCCATCTGAATGCCTTCAGCGGAAATAACGGAACCGAGAAAAGTAACGGAGGAGACATGAAAAGAGCACTTCTCAGCCTTTACGTAGAGACAATTCTCTAAAAGGCGCTGTAGAACACGTCGAACGTGCTGAACATGAATCTCGAGTGACGGAGAAAAAATCAGGATATCGTCAAGATAGACAAAAACAAAGATGTTCAGCATGTCTCTCAGAACATCATTAACTAATGCCTGAAAAACAGCTGGCGCATTGGCGAGACCGAACGGCAGAACCCGGTACTCAAAATGCCCTAACGGAGTGTTAAACGCCGTTTTCCACTCGTCCCCCTCTCTGATGCGCACGAGATGGTAAGCGTTACGAAGGTCCAACTTAGTAAAGCACCTGGCTCCCTGCAGAATCTCGAAGGCTGATGACATAAGGGGAAGCGGATAACGATTCTTAACCGTTATGTCATTCAGCCCTCGATAATCCACGCAGGGGCGCAGAGTACCGTCCTTCTTCTTAACAAAAAAGAACCCCGCCCCGGCCGGAGAGGAAGAAGGCACTATGGTACCGGCGTCAAGAGACACAGACAAATAATCCTCGAGAGCCTTACGTTCGGGAGCCGACAGAGAGTATAGTCTACCCCGAGGAGGAGTGGTCCCCGGAAGGAGATCAATACTACAATCATACGACCGGTGAGGAGGAAGGGAGTTGGCTCGGGACCGACTGAAGACCGTGCGCAGATCATGATATTCCTCCGGCACTCCTGTCAAATCGCCAGGTTCCTCCTGAGAAGTAGGGACAGAAGAAACGGGAGGGATGGCAGACATTAAACACTTCACATGACAAGAAACGTTCCAGGATAGGATAGAATTACTAGACCAATTAATAGAAGGATTATGACATACTAGCCAGGGATGACCCAAAACAACAGGTGTAAACGGTGAACGGAAAATCAAAAAAGAAATAGTCTCACTGTGGTTACCAGATACTGTGAGGGTTAAAGGTAGTGTCTCAAATCTGATACTGGGAAGATGACTACCATCTAAGGCGAACATGGGCGTAGGCTTCTCTAACTCTCTGAAAGGAATGTCATGTTTCCGAACCCATGCTTCGTCCATGAAACAACCCTCAGCCCCAGAGTCTATCAAGGCACTACATGTAGCACCCGAACCGGTCCAGCGTAGATGGACCGACAAAGTAGTACAGGATTTTGATGGAGAGACTTGAGTAGTTGCGCTCACCTGTAGCCCTCCGCTTACAGATGAGCTCTGGCTTTTACTGGACATGAATTAACAAAATGTCCAGCAACTCCGCAATAGAGGCACAGGCGGTTGGTGATCCTCCGTTCCCTCTCCTTAGTCGAGATGCGAATCCCTCCCAGCTGCATGGGCTCAGTCTCTGAGCCAGAGGAGGGAGATGGTTGCGATGCGGAGCAGGGAAACACTGTTGATGCGAGCTCTCTTCCACGAGCCCGGTGACGAAGATCTACCCGTCGTTCTATGCAGATGGCGAGAGCAATCAAAGAGTCCACATCTGAAGGAACCTCCCGGGAGAGAATCTCATCCTTAACCACTGCGTGGAGTCCCTCCAGAAAACGAGCGAGCAGCGCCGGCTCGTTCCACTCACTAGAGGCAGCAAGAGTGCGAAACTCAATAGAATAATCCGTTATGGACCGTTCACCTTGGCATAAGGAAGCCAGGGCCCTAGAAGCCTCCCTACCAAAAACTGAACGGTCAAAAACCCGAATCATCTCCTCTTTAAAGTTCTGGAACTTGTTAGAGCAATCAGCCCTTGCCTCCCAGATAGCTGTGCCCCATTCTCGAGCCCGGCCAGTAAGGAGTGAAATGACGTAAGCAACCCGAGCTCTCTCTCTAGAGTATGTGTTGGGTTGGAGAGAGAACACAATCTCACACTGCGTGAGAAAGGAGCGGCACTCAGTGGGCTGCCCGGAGTAGCAAGGTGGGTTATTAACCCTAGGTTCTGGAGGCTCGGCAGGCCAGGAAGTAACAGGTGGCACGAGACGTAGACTCTGGAACTGTCCAGAGAGGTCGGAAACCTGAGCGGCCAGGTTCTCCACGGCATGGCGAGCAGCAGACAATTCCTGCTCGTGTCTGCCGAGCATGGCTCCTTGGATCTCGACGGCAGTGTAACGAGCGTCTGAAGTCGCTGGGTCCATTCCTTGGTCGGTTCCTTCTGTCATGCAGGTGAAAGAGGACCCAAAAGCGACTTGGCGAAAACAGAGTCTTTAATCCAGTAAAGTGAATACAAACAAAAAACACAACTTTCACTCGAAATGACGAGGACAAACTGGAGACTCGATCTTGAACAGCAGGTGAACAGCAGGTTGCCTCGGGAAGGCACTCGAACCAGACAGACTCAGACACCTGCTCACCACGCAGCATCTGAGGAAAACACGACACGACAGGGCGATACACAATCACAGCACGGTGAATTCTAAACAAGGAACCGACAGGACAGGAACGGAACACAAAGGAAGAAATAGGGACTCTAATCAGGGGAAAGGATCGGGAACAGGTGTGGGAAGACTAAATGATTGATTAGGGGAATAGGAACAGCTGGGAGCAGGAACGGAACGATAGAGAGAAGAGAGAGCGAGAGAGTGAGAGAGGGAGGGGGAGAGAGAGGGATAGAAAGAGGGAAAGAACCTAATAAGACCAGCAGAGGGAAACGAATAGAATGGGGAGCACAGGGACAAGACATGATAATAAATGACAAACATGACAGTTACAACTGGCAAAACGAGTCACCTAAGCGACATTCAGCGTGGTATGATCGTCGGTGCCAGGCATGCTGGTTCCAGCATCTCAGAAATGGCCTGACTTCCTGTGCTTTTCACCCACAACAGTGTCTAGGGTTTACAGAGAATGGTGCCACAAACAAAAAGCATTCAGTCAGCAGCAATCCTGTGGGTGTAAACAGCTCGTTGATAAGAGGTTTAAGGAGAATGGTAAGAATGGTGCAAGCTAACAGGTGGGCCACAAACATACAAATAACGGCACAGTGCAACAGTGATGTGCAGAACGACATCTCGGAACACAAAACTCGTCGGTCTTTGCCACAGATAGGCTATTGCTGCACACCACCACACCGGATTCCATTCCTATCAGCTAAAAACAAGAAGAAGCAGCTCCAGTGGGCACACAATCAATAAGACAGAACAATTGAGGAGTGGAAAAACATTGTCTTGTATGACAAATCCCGGTTCCTGTTGTGTCATGCTGATGGCAGTTAGGATTTAGCGTAAGCAGCATCAGTCCATCAAATCAAATCAAATTTTATTTATATAGCCCTTTGTACATCAGCTGATATCTCAAAGTGCTGTACAGAAACCCAGCCTAAAACCCCAAACAGCAAGCAATGCAGGTGTAGAAGCACGGTGGCTATGAAAAACTCCCTAGACAGGCCAAAACCTAGGAAGAAACCTAGAGAGGAACCAGGCTATGTGGGGTGGCCAGTCCTCTTCTGGCTGTGCCGGGTGGAGATTATAACAGAACATGGCCAAGATGTTCAAATGTTCATAAATGACCAGCATGGTCGAATAATAATAAGGCAGGACAGTTGAAACTGGAGCAGCAGCACAGTCAGTTGGACTGGGGACAGCAAGGAGTCATCATGTCAGGTAGTCCTGGGGCACGGTCCTAGGGCTCAGGTCCTCCGAGAGAGAGAAATAAAGAGAGAATTAGAGAGAGCATATGTGGGGTGGCCAGTCCTCTTCTGGCTGTGCCGGGTGGAGATTATAACAGAACATGGCCAAGATGTTCAAATGTTCATAAATGACCAGCATGGTCGAATAATAGTAAGGCAGAACAGTTGAAACTGGAGCAGCAGCATGGCCAGGTGGACTGGGGACAGCAAGGAGTCATCATGTCAGGTAGTCCTTGGGCATGGTCCTAGGGCTCAGGTCAGTTGAAACTGGAGCAGCAGCATGGCCAGGTGGACTGGGGACAGCAAGGAGTCATCATGTCAGGTAGTCCTGGGGCATGGTCCTAGGGCTCAGGTCCTCCGAGAGAGAGAAAGAAAGAAGGAGAGAATTAGAGAACGCACACTTAGATTCACACAGGACACCGAATAGGACAGGGGAAGTACTCCAGATATAACAAACTGACCCTAGCCCCCGACACAAACTACTGCAGCATAAATACTGGAGGCTGAGACAGGAGGGGTTAGGAGACACTGTGGCCCCAGCCGAGGACACCCCTGGACAGGGCCAAACAGGAAGGATATAACCCCACCCACTTTGCCAAAGCACAGCCCCCACACCGCTAGAGGGATATCTTCAACCACCAACTTACCATCCTGAGCCAAGGCTGAGTATAGCCCACAAAGATCTCCGCCACGGCACAACCCAAGGGGGGGGGGGGCGCCAACCCAGACAGGATGACCACAACAGTGAATCAACCCACTCAGGTGACGCACCCCCTGCAGGGACGGCATGAGAGAGCCCCAGTAAGCCAGTGACTCAGCCCTTGTAATAGGGTTAGAGGCAGAGAATCCCAGTGGAAAGAGGGGAACCTGCCAGGCAGAGACAGCAAGGGCGGTTCGTTGCTCCAGAGCCTTTCCGTTCACCTTCCCACTCCTGGGCCAGACTACACTCAATCATATGACCCACTGAAGAGATGAGTCTTCAGTAAAGACTTAAAGGTTGAGACCGAGTTTGCGTCTCTGACATGGGTAGGCAGACCGTTCCATAAAAATGGAGCTCTATAGGAGAAAGCCCTGCCTCCAGCTGTTTGCTTAGAAATTCTAGGGACTATTAGGAGGCCTGCGTCTTGTGACCGTAGCGTACGTGTAGGTACGTACGGCCGGACCAAATCAGAGAGATAGGTAGGAGCAAGCCCATGTAATGCTTTGTAGGTTAGCAGTAAAACCTTGAAATCAGCCCTTGCTTTGACAGGAAGCCAGTGTAGAGAGGCTAGCACTGGAGTAATATGATCACATTTTTTGGTTCTAGTCAGGATTCTAGCAGCCGTATTTAGCACTAACTGAAGTTTATTTAGTGCTTTATCCGGGTAGCCGGAAAGTAGAGCATTGCAGTAGTCTAACCTAGAAGTGACAAAAGCATGGATAAATTTTTCTCCATCATTTTTGGACAGAAAGTTTCTGATTTTTGCAATATTACGTAGATGGAAAAAAGCTGTCCTCGAAATGGTCTTGATATGTTCTTCAAAAGAGAGATCAGGGTCCAGAGTAACGCCGAGGTCCTTCACAGTTTTATTTGAGATGACTGTACAACCATTAAGATTAATTGTCAGATTCAACAGAAGATCTCATTGTTTCTTGGGACCTAGAACAAGCATCTCTGTTTTGTCCGAGTTCAATAGTAGAAAGTTTGCAGCCATCCACTTCCTTATGTCTGAAACACATGCTTCTAGCGAGCGCAATTTTGGGGCTTCACCATGTTTCATTGAAATGTACAGCTGTGTGTCATCTGCATAGCAGTGAAAGTTAACATTATGTTTTCAAATAACATCCCCAAGAGGTAAAATGTATAGTGAAAACAATAGTGGTCCTAAAACGGAACCTTGAGGAACACCGAAATTTACAGTTGATTTGGCAGAGGACAAACCATTCACAGAGACAAACTGATATCTTTCCGACAGATAAGATCTAAACCAGGCCAGAACATGTCCGTGTAGACCAATTTGGGTTTCCAATCTCTCCAAAAGAATGTGGTGATCGATGGTATCAAAAGCAGCACTAAGGTCTAGGAGCACGAGGACAGATGCAGAGCCTCGGTCCGATGCCATTAAAATGTCATTTACCACCTTCACAAGTGCCGTCTCAGTGCTATGATGGGGTCCATGGCCCCATCTTGCCTGGTATCAATAGTACAGACTGGTGGGGGTGGTGTAATGGTGTGGGAAAGGTTTTCCTGGCACATGTTAGGTCCATTGATATTAATTGAGCAATGTTTCCATGCCCTGAAGAAGTCAGGCTGTTCTGGAGGCAAAGGGGGGTCCAACCTGGTACTAGATGGATGTACCTAATAAAATGGCCAGTGAGTGTATTTGTGTTGTCCTGGTTGCATATTAATTTATGAATGTCAGACACTTCAGCATGACAACAGACAGAGATGTTACATGATGATTTGTTTGGACAAGATAGACAGCCAGTCCATACAGGGTGACCACTACTGACCAGTGTTGCCTTTGTCTGGGGCTTGTCATTGTCACTCCATCTCTATATCTGACCATTACAGGGATCAACATCTGTGTATGGGTGTGAGCAATGAGCTGCTCTAAGAATAGCACATTGTGAGGGAGAGACTGGTACTGCCCTACCATGGCTCTGCAGAGCTGCATAACATTGGGGAACCCAAAACAGACCTAGCCAGGAAGAGACAGACAGGGGCCAGGGCATAGAAATAGAATGACTAGAAAGGACATTCATTCTATTTCTATAGCCCAGGAAATCGCTGTGAAAATAAGATGAGTCCAAATCCAACAATAGAATAAGAATGACTAGAAGAGATAATTTCCCTTTATGTCAACATTTTGTCCATTCTAGGAATTATATTTCTATGGATCCAACTCTGTTATGAACTCTGTTATCCTATGTGATTGTGTATCATAGCACAACACTGCTCAGGAGAGCTACTCCCAATGTTTGGGACACAACCCTCTTGTAACCAGGGCTGGGTGACCATGAGTACAATGACACAGGACACAGAATGTGCAATATGTCAAACTGTTGCTTCACAGATGAAGCCTAGTCCTCATTTAAGAAGCATTTTCAATCAAGGGAGATTCTCCATTAAAAGGGCTTTTTTGTCCAGGATAGGCTTCGTCAGTGTCAGGTAAACCTGCCAAGATGGTCTATCAAATCAAATCAAATTAATATATGAAGCCCTTCTTACATCAGCTGATGTCTCAAAGTGCTAAAACCCCAAACAGCAAGTAATGCAGGTGTAGAAGCAACTGCATTACATGATATGTAATGTAATTCCATTGTTAAAAGATGATGACTTAGGAAAAACAAACTCATTCTGTGTTTAGGCAATTATTTTATTTGTATGGCAATTGATTTATTACTACCTTTATTTGGTCTTGGTTCAACAAGTCAAGTGTATCAAGACCTATATTGCTTCTTGAATGTAATGTCATCCTTTATTTCTTAAATATGGTTAATAAATTCTGAACAGCTTGTCAACTAGTAAAAAGCTGATTAAAACCACTCCCAGAAGATTAGATACAGACTTCAGAAAGTACACTACGTACACAAACGTATTTGGACACCCTATCAAATGAGTTGATACGGCTATTTCAGCCACACCCGTTGTTGACAGGTGTATAACATCGAGCACACCGCCATGCAATCTTCATAGACTAACATTGGCAGTAGAATGGCCTTACTGAGCTCAGTGACTTAAAACATGGCACCGTCGTAGGATGCCACCTTTCCAACAAGTCAGTCTGTCAAATTTCTGCCCTGCTAAAGCTTCCCCGGGTCTACAGTAAGTGTTGTTATTGTAAAGTGGAAACATCTATGAGCAACAACAGCTCTGCCACGAAGTAGTAGGCCACACAAGCTCACAGAACTGGACCGCCGATTGCTGAAGCACATAGCGAGTAAAAATCGTCTGTCCTCGGTTGCAACACTCACTACCGAGTTCCAAACTGCCTCTGGAAGCAATGTCAGCACAATAACTGTTAGTCGGGAGCTCACAAAATGGGTTTCCATGGCCGAGCAGCCACACACAAGCCTAAGGTCACAATGCGCAATGTCAAGTGTTGGCTGGAGTGGTGTAAAGTTCGCCGCCATTGGACTCTGGAGAAGTGGAAATGAGTTCTCTGGAGTGATAAATCACGATTCACCATCTGGCAGTCCGATGGACAAATCTGGGTTTGGCGGATGCAAGGAGAACGCTACCTGCCGCAATGCACAGTGCCAACTGTGAAGTTTGGTGGAGGAATAATGGTCATCGACTGTTTATCATGGTTCGGGCTAGACCCCTTACTTCCAGCGAAGGGAAATCTTAACGCTACAGCATACAATGCATCTAGAGAATTCTGTGTTTCCAACTTTGTGGCAACAGTTTGGGGAAGGCCCTTTCCTGTTTCAGCATCGCAATGCCCCCGTGCAGAGAGCATGGTCCATACAGAAATGGTTTGTCGAGATTGGTGTGGAAGAACTTGACTGGCCTGCGCAAAGCCCTGACCTCAACCCCATCGAACACCTTTGGGATGAATTGGAATGCCGACTGCGAGCCAGGCCCAATCGCCCAAGATCAGTGTCTGACCTCACTCATGCTCTTGTGGCTGAATAGAAGCAAATCCCTGCAGCAATGTTCCAATATCTAGTGGAAAGCCTTCCCAGATGAGTGGAGGCTGTAATAGCAGCAAAGGGGGGACCAACTCCATATTAATGCCCAGGATTTTGGAATTAAATGTTTGACGAGCACATACTTTTGGTCATGAAGTTTATTTACACCCCTCAACCTTTTCCACATTTTGTTGTGTTAAAATTGATTCAATTTAGTTTTTTTTTTTACGCACACAATACCCCATAATGTCAAAGGTAATTATGTTACTAGAAATGTTAACAAATTAATTAAAAAGGAAAAGCTCAAAACGTCTTGAGGAGTCAATAAGTATTCAACCCCTAAGTTGAGGAGGATACAATTATCTGTAAGGCCCCTTAATGGACTCTTACTCCAAAACATGCATCCTGTTTGCAACAAGGCGGTAAAAACAGCAAAAAATGTGGCAAAGCAATTCACATTTTGTGCCGAATAGAAAGTGTTCAGGCAAATCCAAAACAACACATTGTTGAGTACCTGTCACGTCCTGGCCTTAGTTATCTTTGTTTTCTTTATTATTTTGGTTAGGTCAGGGTGTGACATGGGGGATTTATGTGTTTTGTCTGGTCTAGGGGTTTTGTATGTTTATGGGGTGTTTCTTGTCTAGGTGTTTATGTAAGTCTATGGTTGCCTAGATTGGTTCTCAATTAGAGGCAGGTGTTTATCGTTGTCTCTGATTGGGAACCATATTTAGGCAGCCATGTTCTTTGAGTATTTTGTGGGTGGTTGTCTTCTGTTATTGCACCAGATAGGGCTGTTTTGGTTTTCACATTTGTTGTTTTGGTTTTTGTCTTTATTAAACATGTTGAACACTAACCACGCTGCATTTTGGTACTCTTCTCATCCTTCAACGGAAGAAAACGTTACACTACCACTCTCCATATTTTCAAGAATAGTAGTGTCTGCATCATGATATGGATATGCTTGTATTCGTTAAGGACTGGGTAGTTTTTTTAAGTTTAAAAAATAAATGGAATGGAATAACCTAAAACACAAGGCCAAATCTAGAGTTGCTTACCAAGAAGACAGTGAATGTTCCTGAGTAGGGGGAGTTACAGTTTTGTCTTAAATTTGCTTGTAAATCTATGGGAAGACTTAAACGGTTGTCTAGCAATGATCAACAACCAATTTGATAGAGCTTGAATAATTTTCTAAAGAATAACGTTTGAATATTGTACAATCCAGGTGTGCAAATCTCTTAGAGACTAACCCTATCACACCCTGATCTGTTGCACCTGTCCTTGTGCTTGTCTCCACCCCCCTCCAGGTGTCGCCCATCTTGCCCATTATCCCCTGGGTACTTATACCGGTGTTTTTTTTTGTCTGTTTGTCTCCAGTTCATCTTGTTGGTTCAAGCCTACCAGCGGGTTGGTTCAGCTCCTAGTTGCTCTTTTGCGTGTCCTCCTGGGTTTTGACCTTTACTTGTCTTGACATGTTTTCACTTTGACATTAGGGGCATTGTGTATAGATGGGTAGTAAATACAAATAAATTCAACCCATTTTGAATTCAGGCTGTAACACAGCAACATTTTGGAATAAGTTTATTGGTCACATACACATGGTTAGCAGATGTTAATGCGAGTGTAGCGAAATGCTTGTGCTTCTAGTTCTGACAGTGCATTAACAACTAACAAGTAATCTAACAATTCCACAACAATTTCCTCATACACAAATGTAAGTGGATGGAATAAGAATATGTACATATAAATATATGGAGGAGCAATAGCTGAGTGGCATAGGCAAGATGCAATAGATGGAATAAAATACAGTATATACATATTAGATGAGTAATGTAAGATATGTAAACATTAAAGTGGTATTATTTAAAATGACTAGTGATCCATTTATTAAAGTGGTCAATGATTTGTGTCTGTATGTAGGCAGCAGCCTTTGTGTTGGTGATGGCTGTTTAACATTCTGATGGCCTTGAGATAGAAGCTGCTTTTCAGTCTCTCGGTCCCAGCTTTGATGCACCTGTACTGACCTCGCCTTCTGGATGGTAGAGGGGTGAACAGGCAGTGGTTATTGTCCTTGATGATCTTTATGGCCTTCCTGTGACATCGGGTGCTGTAGGTGTCTTGGAGGGCAGATAGTTTTCCACCGGTGATGCGTTGTGCAGACCGCACAACCTCTGGATGTAATGAACTTCGTCTGCTGTTAGAAGAGAGGCAGACCGAAATGCAGCGTGTAGGTTACTCATGACTTTTAATGAAGCTAATACGGTACATGAAATAACAGAAGAAGAAAACAACAAACGAATGAAACTAATACAGCCTATCTGGTGACTAACACTAAGACAGGTACAATCACCCACGAAATACAACGCGCACTCAGGCTACCTAAATACGGTTCCCAATCCGAGACAACTAGAATCAGCTGACTCCAATTAGGAATCGCCTCAGGCAGCCAAGCCTAACTAGACACAACCCTAATAATACACACTCCCAATTAATACAAACCCTAATACGAAAATACAACATATAAACCCATGTCACACCCTGGCCTACCCAAACATATAACAAAACACAAGATACAATGACCAAGGCGTGACACTGGAGAGCCTTGAGGTTGATGGAGGTGCAGTTGCCATACCAGACAGTGATACAGCCCGACAGGATGCTCTCAATTGTGCATCTGTAAAAGTTTGTGAGTGTTTTAGGTGCCAAGTCAAATTTCTTCAGCCTCCTGAGGTTGAAGAGGCGCTGTTGTGCCTTCTTCACCACACTGCCTTCTTCACAACAATTTGTCCGTGATGTGTATGCCAAGGAACTTAAAACTTTACACCTTCTCCACTACTGTCTCGTCGATGTGGATAGGGGGGGTGCTCCCTCTGCTGTTTCCTGAAGTGCACGATCATCTCCTTTGTTTTGTTGACGTTCAGTGAGAGGTTGTTTTCCTGGCACCACACTCCAGTCAAGGAGTATGAATACTTTCTGAAAGCACTGCATGAAAAGTCACTGCATGACACTGCATGACTGTTTGAACAGTGTTATATTGTACTGTTGGCAGTGCCTGCCTCTAAAATGTAAAATCAATTGCAGTACAATATTTTGGCATAATAATCCCCGTTGCATAATAGGGCCTATTTCTTTGAATTATTTTCTATGTGCATTTTCTGCTCCATTTCTTGAGACGTGGTGGATTTGATCAAAAGCATTGACAGTTGTCAGTTTGATCTTTGAGGTCTGCCTTATCTCCATGCATACCTTCTGTTCCTTTTCAGTGTACCTCCACACAATACTAAGAAACCACACTGCTCATGCCTGCGATGGAGACACCCTTTCTATCAAGTGTCCCTCCAGAACCTCTGTGTCCGTCCTGTCAGCATTCTACGGACGTCGTGTCCCCAGCAAGAACTTATGTCCCCCTGCAAACACAAACATGACTGAGGACAACACTGGATGCACTTCCAGTGTCGCTATCCAGGTACAGTATAGTAATTAGCCATACAGAGTTGTCCTCTATTACTGACAGCAAAACAGAAGCCAACTTATCAGCAGTTAGCTCCACAAGTTGATAACTTAAGAACATTGGACTCTTCACTTAAATAATATGAATCACATACTGTTAGGACTTACTACAGCAGTGATTGAATATGTTGTGGGTTTGAACCTGGGTATGCCTCAAGACTGTCTGCTGAGCTAAAGCCTTCTGATGAGTAACCTTGCCTGAGACCTAAGGACTTGCATGTGAATGTGCATATTTTTCTCACACTCAGACATTGTTGTATTGTCCCTGCAGAAAGTGGTGTCGGAGTGTCAGGACCGGCGTTCCTGTCATATACCTGTCATTAGCCCAGTGTTTGGTCAGGACCCCTGTCCCCTCACCAGCAAGTACCTCATAGTGTCCTACAAGTGCCGCCCAGGTGAGACTAGTCCACAGGGTTTGATTGTGTGAGGGTAACACAAACTGTCATAAAGTGTGGTTGTGAATTTAGGAGACAAAAGATCTTGAATAGTACTCCACAACTGAATACATCAGATACATCCGGAAATGTATTATCGGACACTGAATTCAATTGGTCTGTTTTTTTTAACTGAATAGGATAATATCTAATTCTATTGAAATATACAGTATTATACAGTAAGTTTGTCAGTGATCGATACTGCTGTTTTTATCTTTCAGAGCACCACCGTACTAGGTTGGTGTGTGAAAACGAGAGACTGAGGCTGGTGTGTAAGAATAACACTGTCCTGGCTATCTACTCGGCTACATTTGGCCATCTGCTGCACGGGAGTCCCAACTGTCCTCAGGAAACTGCACCACAGCCTGACATGGGTCTGAAACCATAGTCATTGGTGTGAAACAGGGAACTAAAGTGTCATCTAGTGGTCAAATACTAGGATAAAAATAATGTGCATTTATCAGTACATAATCCATAGTGTGTGTTAATATGTTACTTACTACAGATGAGTAACACATGAGTAGGCATAAGGTACATGGATATACCCTTGACCTATGCATGTTTTCAACCTCTAAAGCCTACTGTATATCAGAGTCAGACCAGGATCATATGCCTATTTTAAATACTTGTGCTTGATTAAGGTTGGAGTTTATACTTTAGGGACTAGTCCTTTTGCTTGTTTGTATCAGACTATATCAAGCACAGCTCAAGTATTTGACTTATTTGACCCACATCTGATCAGAGTATACATCTATCCTTCAGAGTGTCTGTCACCATCTGCCCTGAGGAAGGTGTCACGCAGGTGTCATGGCCGAGCCAACTGCTCAGTGCTGGCTGACACTCAGAACTTTGGGGACCCATGTTTTCCTGGCACCAGGAAGCACCTGAGAGTGTCCTTTACATGTGGTATGTGACTAGAAGTCAAAGACCCACAACCATGTGAGAGACACAAACATCATGGTGTCTATAACCCACAGTTGAAGAAATTGTTTTCATGGACTCACCAGATTACTGAGAAAATGTTTCAGGAGAAATGGATCAAAATGAGCCCTCTTTTGCCTCACCAGTTCCTCGATATCTCTTGGAGGATGTGCGACGGAGTGGCTCAACATCAGACCCTTTCTTGATCTCAGACTACACACATGGTAAGACACCTACAAATACATGTATCCAAGTAAATGTAGCTAGCTCAGCTACTAGTAGTGCAATTAGGTCGGTGGACAATATGATTTGCAGCCGTTGGGCAGAAGGCACAGTAAGTCCCTTCTCATCTGCAGGAGGCTGGTACACTGGCCCCGGCGTCATCAGGCCTCAAAACGTGCTTTATACCAACTCTCTGGAAATTTTTGACAAAATACTGGGTAGGTCTATTGTTTTCTGTGTGCATGTAGGCTGGTTACTCATTAGCAGGGCATCTTTGTACTTTATATAATATGCCTTGTCTTACTTAATGATCAGCAGGCACCCATCATTAGCCTGGTCCCAGATCTCTTTGTTCTGTATAGCTGTAGGATTTGGCAAGACAGCACAAATAGATCTGGGACCAGGCCAACCAATTGTAACTATCTCGATTGTATAGATGTCAATATAGGCTTTGTCTTCTATCTATTTCTCATTGAGCAATATCATGCTAATTTCACCCCAGACTAGTGTGTCATCCCTCCACCCACAGGTCTTCCAGAGAGAGTGGCCCTCTACTTTGTCTCAGGGATCTGCGCTGGTCTAGTCTTCCTGCTCTGTCTGTTCGGCCTGCGCTCCACCTTGGTGAGGGACGTCAAGGACTTGGCAACAGAGCTGGGGGTGAGCTCAAGGCCAGCCGCAGACCCCGCCGGGAAGTCATGGAGGACCAGTATGACGACGACACCTCTGATGCCTCCTCCTTCCGCCGCCTCACCCAGTCCTACCGTGCGGCGGATATCTTTAGTCCAGCGACCATGACGGTGGAGATGGTGGAGAGGGAGGGAGAGGAGAAGGAGATGCCCAAGTTCGGAGACATCTGGCCCCACAGGGACTCCAGCCCATACGCCATCCATAAGATAATAGGGAATAGAATAGAATATCCATAAAATAAAAGCCTGCAGTGCCCGAGACTCCACAGATAAAGGCCAGCAGTGTCTGAATATCTATAGGTATTTTATTGTATTCTATACTACACACAAAATAAAAGGCCTGCAATGCCTGAGAATCCACAGGAAAGCTTGTGGGAACAGACAGCAGCAACACATTAATCATAGACTGAAAATGAATATTTAGTAGACATTATTTTCTTGTAATTTCATGTTATCTATCTTTCCTTAATGTACGTTTTATATGATATGGTGTCCTAACCTCATTATATTCAGATAACTGGAATGAATCACACACATAATAACAAGTTCAACATGTTTTTGGTTGGTGGGTTTCAATAAACGTAATAACTTTTAGCCATTTGTTTGGGGAAATGGTAAGACAATTTCAATTGCACTGAGTCAAATCAAATGTTTCTTTGATTTAGGCCTTTTTTGTACCATTAAATTCCATCTATTGGTGATCTTCATGTAGCCTACAGTAAACTGTCCAGTAGATGACGCCATCCTCAAGCATAGTGTAGGTCCAGCTCATGCTATGGTATACAAGACCTCCATTGTTCTCACTGTTTTTCCTCATCCACGTTATTGATAATCTTAGTCCAGGTAAGAGATTAGTAGTTGGAAACGTTTTTGAATACATGGATCCAAGAGTTTTGTCAGTGTAGTCCCTAAATAGGTATTGTATTGCCCTAATACAGTATAGAGGGGCTAAAGGGTTTTTGTGGGCTCATTCCTTATGGTATGATCAATTCACACACGAACATGCTATATGATTATCATAATGATATTCAATTGACTGTTCTGATGTAGCCTGTTTTCTTTTCCCGGACGACCTCGTCCCCACTGCTCTGGAGAAAGTATCCGTGCGCAAATGCTGCGAAGCGGGCAAATTCACATGAGTGAATCTGTAACCAAAGTTGTACACCAATGGTCGCAACGCAAGTGCCGAGTTTTCGGGTTTATGTAGCCGCTGGATGGCTAGCTAGCCTGCCATTGAAGAGGGGAGAAGACAGCACCGCAGACAAGGTGCCACAATGGAGGAGTTACTAGCAATATAATGGCATTCTTATCAAACCTAGGTAGCTAATTATGCCACCGGCATTTTGATTAGCACAGCTAGCACGCATTCTCCGTGTGCGTGTGGATGACACATTTTAAGCCAGGACCAGTCTAGCCATATGAACATAGCACGCAGCCTACCTCTTGCAACAATTTATTGAACCAGCCAAGCTAGACTGAAAATTAATATTTAGTAGACATTATTTTCTTGTCACTTCATGTTATCTTTCCTTAATGTACGTTTTATATGATATGGTGTCCTAACCTCATTATATTCAGATAACTGGAATGAAACACACAGACTAGCCTGCCCTAGTCTGTGTCCCTGCCCTCTCATGATTGCGGCTGGTTCCTTATTAGTGGTGTTTAAACTGCAAAGAGGACAGGAGCTAAGGCTGTCTGGTCAGAAGGAGCCCAGGCTATTGTCGCTAGATAACTCGCTTGGTAACCACACGGCACTGTCTGTCAAGTGGTTGATGGTGGAATTAGCTAGCTAGCTACCTAGCCTATTGCAAGCTTAGCATTGCCCGCCCCCCGCCCGCAGCTGTCACCCGGAAGGCCGCGGGTCAGGGGTGGGGATTGAACAACTTTCCTTGCCTAAAACGTCTGGATGGACCCGAGTAAATATAGCTAGTTGCCTATAACTACCATACGCGTGTATATTATATAGCTGAGAATGGATTCCTCTTTGGCCTTCGGACGTGACGAGCAGTGCTTGGCAATATCCTTTTGAAAGTCTGTGCCATTTTTTTTGTTCTGCTTTTAAAACCTAGCTAGCGTAACGCTAGCTAGCTAACGTTAGCTTCCTGAATATTGTCCAACTGTTTAGGTTCGCTTGCATTTGAATGTAAATTGAAACAGGACAGTTCGTGTAGCTAATATTGTCTTGCGGGTCAAACGTTTGGGTGTGCTACTCTGAACATGTCAGATGTTTATTGTTTTGATAACCCATTTAGCCTAGTTACTAAACTAGTTCGATTGGAACGCTATGTTCAGAAGTGCATGCCAGTGTTGGTGGAATGCTTACAGCCTAACGTAACTAACGCTTGCTTTTTTTTGCTTCAGTTTCCAACTCAATGTAGCTATCAATGTAACCAAATAACCCATTGCTTGGCCCATACAATCTATGGTCATTATGCCTTACTCTTTGAGGCTTGTGCAACTGTACTAACTTTAGTTAACATTGTGTTTCTTTAATAATACTACAAGCATTATAGGCTTTAGATACATTTGAAGAATTTCACAACAGCCTTGAGTAGACAGTCTTGAATAGTTAGTTGCTAAAATATTTGTTCACAAAATCATAGTCAATATTCTGGTCTTATGTTCAAGCAGGGACACAGACTAGCCTGCCCTAGTCTGTGTCCCTGCCCTCTCATGATTGTTGCTGGTTCCTTAATAGTGGTGTTCAAACTGTAAGAGGACAGGAGCTAAGGCTGTCTGGTCAGAAGGAGCCCAGGCTATTGTCGCTGATTGAGTGCTCTGGGGAGTTTGTGTAAGTACTAACAATAGAGAACTCAATGTCTGAAATGTAAAGTTAATTCATATCTAGGGCTGTTGTGGTGACCGTATTACTGACCACCACACCGGCAGTCATGAGTCATGACCGCAGTCAAATTCCATGTAACTGTTGAGTCATGGTAATCACCTTTTACGCACTCTGGACATGCGTTAGTAGTACCCAACTCTGCCGTACCCAACTCTGTCGGCACTCTATTGTCCCTCTAACCACTCACAATGCAAATGCAATTGAATATCACGACCAACACTTGTCATCAAAACAGTACCATGCTTTTAAAACTCACCTACTGTGATCGATCCATTTGAAGAAAGAAGTTTAACAACAGGTTGAAACTGAGTGGAAAACATGGTCGTTGTGTATGTGTTTTCTAATCCAAACGCAAACAAATGGACAGCTTTTTAAGGTTATGATTAATTCTAAACACCAATGGGCATGGGCCTATATATGACCCCCAGATCTGTAAAAAAATATATTAAAAACATTAATTCAAATAATGATTGTGGCATTATACAATACATAGTCTAATATCCTACCACATATTATGCACGGGAGAAAAAAAAACTGATTTAAGATGTCTTTGGTACATAATTGGTCTAGCCTCTACTGCAAAATTAAACAAATTATAGTAATCGCCTTTGAGTGGACTGTATTATTCATTATGGATGGACTGGTTACCTTATGCTACAGTCCAAACTTTGTATCCATGAGCCTGTAGACGATGCTGTTGGTTCATTGATGGTGCAGGGCGGTTTAGAGTTAAGCCCAAATCAATCAAAAAGTGGTTCATTTTGTTCGTTTACATTTTTTTTTTAAGAACACCTGGAATTCGAATGCACTCAAGTGACCGAGAGAACACCGCCATAACTGTCTACAGCGTCAAATTAGAAAGCAAGTCTATTTTTCTCGCCATATTGGGTTGTAAGCTAAGGTTTATCAGTCAAATAGGCTGCAATTGTTTTCTTATATGTAGCCCATCTGTGTTTGTCATTTTAAATATTTTCATAATGACTAGGCTGACACCTTTAGCTACAGAATATCTCACCAACGAGTGTTTCTATCCCCTCTGTCCTTCATTCCTTTCTCGAGCCTGCAGAGTGAGTGGCTGTCAACATTTTAATGAAATGAACTGCTCAAAAAAATAAAGGAAACACTCAAATAACACATCCTAGATCTGAATGAATGAAATATTCTTATTAAATACTTTTTTCTTTACATAGTTGAATGTGCTGACAAGAAAATCACACACAAATTATTAATGGAAATCAAATTTATCAACCCATGGTGGTCTGGATTTGGAGTCACACTCAAAATTAAAGTGGAAAACCACACTACAGGCTGATCCTACTTTGATGTAATGTCCTTAAAACAAGTGAAAATGAGGCTCAGTAGTGTGTGTGGCCTCCACGTGCCTGTATGAACTCCCGACAACGCCTGGGCATGCTCCTGATGAGGTGGCGGATGGTCTCCTGAGGGATCTCCTCCCAGACCTGGACTAAAGCATCCGCCAACTTCTGGATAGTCTGTGGTGCAACGTGGCGTTGGTGGATGGAGCGAGACATGATGTCCCAGATGTGCTCAATTGGATTCAGGTCTGGGGAACGGGCGGGCCAGTCCATAGCATCAATGCCTTCCTCTTGCAGGAACTGCTGACACACTCCAGCCACATGAGGTCCAGCATTGTCTTGCATTAGAAGGAACCCAGGGCAGACCGCACCAGCATATGGTCTCACAAGGGGTCTGAGGATCTCATCTCGGTACCTAATGGCAGTCAGGCTACCTCTGGCGAGCACATGGAGGACTGTGCGGCCCCCCCCAAAGAAATGCCACCCCACACCATGACTGACCCACCGCCAAACCGGTCATGTTGGAGGATGTTGCAGGCATCAGAACGTTCTCCACGGCGTCTCCAGACTCTGTCATGTCTGTCACGTGCTCAGTGTGAACATGCTTTCATCTGTGAAGAGCACAGGGCGCCAGTGGCGAATTTGCCAATCTTGGTGTTTTCTGGCAAATGCCAAACGTCCTGCACGGTGTTGGGCTGTAAGCACAACCCCCACCTGTGGACGTCGGGCCCTTATACCACCCTCATGGAGTCTATTTCTGACCGTTTGAGCAGACACATGCACATTTGTGGCCTGCTGGAGGTTTGCAGGGCTCTGGCACCGCTCCTCCTGCTCCTCCTTGCACAAAGGCGGAGGTAGCGGTCCTGCTGCTGGGTTGTTGCCCTCCTACGGCCTCCTCCACGTCTCCTGATGTACTGGCCTGTCTCCTGGTAGCGTCTCCATGCTCTGGACACTACGCTGCCAGACACAGCAAACCTTCTTGCCACAGCTCGCATTGATGTTCCATCCTGGATGAGCTGCACTACCTGAGCCACTTGTGTGGGTTGTGGACTCCGTCTCATGCTACCACTAGAGTGAAAGCACCGCCAGCATTCAAAGGTGACCAAAACATCAGCCAGGAAGCATAGGAACTGGGAAGTGGTCTGTGGTCACCAACTGCAGCAGAACAACTCCTTTATTGGGGGTGTCTTGCTAATTGCCTATAATTTCCACCTGTTGTCTAGTCCATTTGCACAACAGCATGTGACATTTATTGTCAATCAGTGTTGCTTCCTAAGTGGACAGTTTGATTTCACAGAAGTGTGATTGACTTGGAGTTACATTGTGTTGTTTAAGTGTTCCCTTTATTTTTTTGAGCAGTGTATGTTTTGTTGTGAAAACATGTTACTATAGATGTTCCCATGCAGATTTCACTTTGTTTCCCAAATGTAACCACTGGGTAGCTGCTGGAACAGGGTTGGAGAGTCCATGGCATACAGAATTTGGGTGGAATATCCCCTGCCACGCAGCGAGGGGCTGCATACTACTCAAACAGTGGTTGATGACCGGTTTGAGTGCGTCAAGAAATCCAACACTGCTGGGTTTTTCACGCTCAACCGTTTCCAATGTGTATCAAGAATGGTCCACCACCCAAAGGACGTCAAGTCAACTTAACACAACTGTGGGAAGCATTGGAGTCCACGTGGGCCAGCATCCCTGTGGAACGCTTTCGACACTGTAGAGTCCATGACCCGACGAATTGAGGCTGTTCTGAGGGCAAAAATGGGTGTAACTCAATATTAGGAAGGTGTTCCTAATGTTTTGTATACTCAGTGTAGTCACATCATGCAGCCCATATATGTGTTGATTTCTAAGACATTCTAAGGTTTGTATCGTTCACAACTAAAGTTATCAAATAACTCTAAATCTAGCATATAGGACCTTTTCAAATGATCACTTTTATGCTCAATGTAGCCACTTCATATGTGCACTATTTCTGGAATGGTGAAAATATAATTTCTATCTTATACAGCTAAGTTAAATTATATCCTTCTTACTATAAAATCATATAACATAAAATAATGGCACAGGACTTATAAGCAAATTTTGTCTGCTAATTGAAGTAGCTTACAGCCTATGGCATGGCGCATAGCCAGATAACAAACAGTAGACCGACTCATATTTTGTTCTTCTGAAATTAATTTTCTTCATATCATGGTTCTTTAGACCTAAAATAAATTATGGATTTATTGTGACGGTGTATATTAAAAGGCTTGGAGATGCTAAAAGTGTTTACGTTAATTAAGTCAGTTACCGTTAGACCGGCAGTAATTTGCATGACAATTACCGGCTGACACATTTTCATGACCGCCAAAGCCCTATTCATATCTGCCTTTCTCACTCAGACTGGGTCAACAAACATGCACATAATGATGAGTTGCACTCCAGTGGTCAGGTTTATTTTTGTCAAGCTGTGGTGCACAATTTAAGATGACACATTGCGTTGCAAAACGTCTTCCGCTCCGACTGCTACTTGTAAGGCATTTTGCTTCTTGTGAACCATCTCTACAAGACAATCTGCAGAACCACCATACCAATGTTGGCTGTGCTGCTGTGTATACTGTAGTCTACCTTGAATAACAAGGTTGCGTCGTTCCAATTTTAGCAGTATAATGTTGAGGTGGAGTGATAATTCCCAGGTATGCCTCTAAAGAGAAACACTGCAGCATAAAGCAATAGACCTCAGTGCATCATGTCAGTAAGAGCCTGAAATTGATCCGCTGTGTCCTGATGGGAGTTCACTGTCAAATGCACGCAGGCTATTTATTACAGCTCTCAGATGTCCTAGTGGTTTTCACGTCAGAATGTCATGTTGATGTAGCCTGCTGCCGAAGTGGCTTTTCCTGCAATCAGATGTTTCAGTATAAAAGTGAAAAGTTGTTGTTGCTGAGTTCTTAATATGGACAGTCAGGAGCAAGCAGAACAGCCACAGTCTCAAAGTAAGCTGTTTACAGCACCCATCTTGGCTTCAAGAGGAGATTCTCAGCCTGCAGCTTGAGCACATGGTTGCTTGTTGGATGTTTTTGTTTAGCGAGCAGTAAGAGTCAGGAACATTACATCTGGTGTGTGGCAGAGAGAGGGCAATTAGCCCCAGTACCAGCCACTGTATTATACCTGCATTCCACCACCATGTCCTAGATTCGAATGGGACTGGCATGGGAGCTACCTAAATGCATCAAAACTGTACACACTGAGCTAAGCCCTGCTCCAGTCTGACTCGTAGGTCTATGCTTTGCTCTCATAAGCTGAGAGAGGTCCCAGGCCCTCTGTATGACTAGCCTATAGTTGATTACCAACTTGAAGGAAACGTGCTGAAAGTGCTCGTAAGGCAGTGATTGCAAGGAGAGGTGCCAGGAGGGGATGATGTCAGGCTTTTTTTCAATGATGTCACGTGTTGAATTGATCGTTTCTTGCTGGAATGATGGTGAGGGACAAGGGTTGTCATGGTAATAGAGGCCTACTTGTTGATGTTAAATGTAGCCTAATTTACGAAGGTGATAAAACATTGTGATTTGATATATATATATTTTTTAAGTTGGGTGTACTACTTACTGAGCGATCTCCAGCTAGCCTTTTTGGAAAAGTGTTCCGACTTGACACATTCCGACAAGCAGCCAGGGTTGAATCATTTTCTACAACTCCACAGTAATCACATTTCCTGGTTAGACTTGAACGGATGTGTGGACATGTTCTGCCGAACCCGATGCCCCGGCTGCTGCTGCACAGTCATTGTTGGGGACTGAAACATGACCTACATTAACCCACGTAACAGCTCGGGCAAACTCTCCATTTGATATGGATTAAAGCTCAGGCCTTGTAAGCATTTCATATGAGGTTAAGCTGTCTGTTATTTGAGTGTCTTGCATGGATTTCAATTGGAATCGGCTTCAGTTCGCTGATGCTTTGGCTGTTGCGTTGTCATCATCAGGGAGAGAGGGAGAAATATATGACCCTATATTAACCCGCATCACAGCTCTGAAGCTCTAACATTCAGACCTAATCATTTACATTTCCTTTCATTGCACTTGCATTTGAATGTATTGCATGAAACTGCAAAAGTTATGGAAGTTATTTAGAAATGTATTTTTTCAGTCCCTGATACATTTTTTTGAGATGAGGTCCATGAAATCGCTATTACAAAACCTCTCGCTCACTATATTGCATGAAGCATTATGCAAATTGGATCAAATTAAACTTTTTAGCTGAAAACCAACCATTTAGGGTGCTGTATTTAAATAGAATTTCCTCTTCTCCCTCCAGGTTGGGTGTTTTGGCTAACCCTGATGCTGTTGTGTCCTCTCCGGTACCTCAGTTGTCCATACCCATCAACAGTCATTTTCAGATAGTGCGACGTAAGTAAACGTATGGTTTCTCTAAGTTATCCTTTGAGACTAAATTCCATGCAGTTTGTAATGCAGGCTAAGTAAATGATTTTTAAATTAACTTCCAACAGGCTCGTTTTCAGAGATTTTTATATGAAATGTTTGTGCTTCCAGTCATGAAACAGTTATTTTTGATGCAGAGCCCCTCTCTCCTCAAAATCCTGCAGGCATTTCACTTCACATTCCTTAACTCCTTACCATGGGAGGACTATTTACTCAAGGTTATTGCTTGTCGTAGTGTGCAACAAGTCCAAGGTGCTTTCTTTTCTCTTGCTAGACAGCATTTAAAAGTCAACAGCAAAAGCCTATTGGAACCTTCTCACGACATAAACCCCCCCCTCCTTTTACCCGCTTTATTTCAGAGGCCGAAGAAGCGCTGTTCATTGACTTACCATTAAAAAGTAAGACTTTTCTCCTCATACTTCTATTTCTTTTAAAAATGTGCATCCGTCTTGATAGGAATTGTTTCTAATGGAGATTTACTGTAAACAATGGATCAGGTTGTTGTTTCTACCTTTTTATAATATGAGCTTATGTGCAAGACCAGTGTTGTGGCAACAATACTACAATAAAAACATTTCAGTCGGTCTACATTCAATTTGGCTACATTTTTAGAGCATGCAATGCCCTGAGCTCCATGCCTGGATGTGTCTGCAGCTTTATTTGGTTGCAAAAGTTGGTCATGAGTTGCCTATGGCAATGGGGCAATCTGCATTCGGTTGAAGTGGGTCACTGTTTCCAAATCACTGTTTACCTAATTTTGTGCATAGTGGGTAGACATGCATGTAGATGTGGGTATTGTCTCCATGGTTGTGGTGAGTGAGTCAATGGTATATTTGTGGCGAATGTAACTCATTTATCCATGTGTTGTCTGCATGTCACTCCTGCCCGTGTCACACACCATGTCCAGCAATAATTGCCCCTTGGGAATAAAGTGTTTTGAATTGAAGGGGTCTGTGTTGGCCATAAGGTGAGTCAATGATGAATGTGTGTTTGTTTGAATGAATCTGTCTTTCTCCCTGCCCCCTCCAGCTTGCATTAGGATTCGTGTCAGAGGGGAGAAAGCCCCAGAGCTGGTGCTGGAGTTACAGGACGATGAGCGCAGCCAGTCATTCTTCTCCCAAGTGAAGAGAGCCAAGCAGCAAGGTGAGCCAGTCTCATCTCTCTTCTCTCTCACACTGCTCAACACTGCCGAACCGGACTGACGTCCCTACTCCCTTGGGCATGTATTATTCACTTAGCACTGCTTCACGTTACTGATATATCTCTACATTCTCTTCTCTTACGTTGAACCCATGCCTGCCTGTGACATTCCTCAGATATGTTGAAGCTCTGGGGAAGAGTCTACCAAGGGGACGGGGCGGGGGCAGAAAGTGGCGGCTACATTCGGTCGCGCAGCCTTAGCTATGAACCTTAGCCAGGTACTGAAGCAGTTTGGCTAGATGGGGGATAGTAACTGTTCAATATGACAACCTGCCCTTTTAAGTTTTGAACAGTTCCTGTCCGTGTCAATGTTTGCCTTGGCATCGCTGGTTAATAATTGAGAAAGCCCACTGTAATGAGGTCACACTGATACATTGTCCCAAATGGCACCTTATTCCCTATATAGTGCACTGCTTTTGACTAGGGCCCATAGGCTGCACTATATAAGGAGTAAGGGTCCCATTTGGGACACAGTGTCACAGCGAGCTTGTAAAAATATTGCAACACAGCCTCTTACATCAACCAGTTCCTTCCTAGTTTCTAGATACCACCCAAACTGCCCACGTGCTGTCTCTCTGACTGTCCCAAGTGGCACCTTATCCCGTGCACAAATTTTGACCAGTGGCAATTTTGATCCCCATTTGCTTTTGCAGAAGCAGCAGCTACTCTTGCTGTCCACATAAAACAGAACATGGAAAGTAACAAAACACTGATACACTGATAGACAATGAAAGTCACACAAATTAACCTCAAATTACCCCTTTTTCTCCCCAATTTCACGGTAATCAATTGTCCCATCACTGCAACTCCCGTACGGACTCGTGAGAGGTGAAGGTTAAGAGCCGTGCGTCCTACGAAACATGACACAGCCAAGCCGCACTGCTTCTTGACACAATGCCCGATTAACCCGGAAGCCAGCCGCACCAATGTGTCGGGAGGAAACGCCGCAGACTTGGTGACCGTGTCAGCATGCATGCGCCCGCCCCGCCACAGGAGTTGTTAGAGCGCGATGGGACAAGTACATGCCGGCCGGCCAAACCCTCCCCTAACCTGTACAACGCTGGGCCAATTGTGCGCCGCCCCATGGGTCTCCCGGTCACGGCCGGCTGCAACAGAGCCTGGACTCAAACCAGGATCTCTAGTGGCAGAGCTAGCACTGCGAGGCAGTGCATTAGACCACTGCACCACTTGGGAGGCTTAATCCATTTTTTTAAAGGTAATTCTTCTGTTTGCTTGAGTAATTGAAAGGGAGTTCCATGCGATCATAGCTCTGTATAAAACTGTGCATTTCTGTGAATTCGTTTTGTACTTGGGACTGTGAAGAGACCCCTGGTTGCACGTCTTTTGTATTGGAATCTGAGCTGAATGTTATTTGATTTTTGCAGACAATCTGGAATTTGTCACAGTAACATTTCTCATGTTGTTGATATTAGTTCTTTATGTGCAGTTAAGGGCAAGGCGTTCCGCTCTGTTTTGAGCTAGCTGCAGCGTTGCTTGGTCTTTCGTTGAAGCACTTGACAATATTAGAGGACAGTAATCAAGATGGGACAAGACCAGCGCCTGAACAACTAGTACAGTTGATTATTGTGTCAAAACGCAGAATATCTTTTCATAACAGACACCCTTCCCCATCTTCACAACAACTTTGTCAGTGTGAGTTGCCTATGATAATTGACCATCCAATGATAAACTCCAAAGTATAAGTCAGTGCAGTACAAGTACAATCCCTTCTCTAAATGCATGCTGGAAGTCAGTAGTTAACTTGTGCTCTGAAAAATAGCAGGCAGCAAACTGATTGGGTGGCTGTTAGAGCCAGCAAAAGGTGCTTTACTATTTTTAGGCAGTGGAATTCCTTTAGCTTCCTTCCATGCCTGTGGATGCACACACTCCTTTAGGCTTTGGTTAAAATTACAGCAAATATGGGTGGCGATACAGTCTGCTACCATTCTCAATAGTTGCCCATCGAGGTTGTCTATACCTGGTTCCTTATCATTATTGATTGATAACAATGGTTTTTCGACATATGTCACACTAACTTGACCAAATTCAAAACGGCAATCCTTCTCTTTCATTATTTGATCTTTTACTGGAAAACTTAAATTAATAGCCCAGGCGCTTATTCGCTGAATCACTGGACACAACAGGCTTTTATTTAAGTCAGGCTTCTATTTGAGCCAGCCTTTTGTTTTCATAAGGCACGGCACACAGCTTTTGCTCATTTGCATAGTAAATGTTTTAACTCAGGCAATTTCAGTTTCACTTCCAGCATTTAAATGACTTTCTTTATTTCCTGCAATAATGTGTTGTCATTTACACACTGTCAGGTTTATTTTGTCTCTTTTGGGAAGATACATTTTTTTCCTTGACAGAATAATTATTCTCATGTTTGACTGCATTTTTCCCAGCTGATTTTCTGGGTCTGTACTCCCGAAGTTGTTGACTGTTTTTTTGATTGCCAGTTAGCTACATGCCTATGGCTAGCTATCAGTTCTCAGTTGTTAGCAGCGAATGGCTAGCGATTTCTTACTGGTGACACAAATGGATGAATGACATTTTTTGTTGTCATTACTGAATTATTTAATCTAACAAATCTAACTTAAAACCTAGTCAACAATTTGTTTAGACCCACCGTTTATTTGAAACGGGCATTTATTTACTGAACTGTGTGCCGTTGCACGGCTAATAAAAGGTCAGGTGGCTATTTGAGACTGCTCATAATTGAAGTTTTACAGTATACAAAAAATGATGGTTCACTGTGAAATTGTAATTTCACTTTACTTGTGAAATAGTCATTGAAATGATTGACAATATAGAAATATTTTGTTATAAATGACCCATGAACTTAATTTCATGTACTCCAAAGTATGTTTCCATTGTTTTATGTCATTTATCTTTGTTTTGTCGTATAGTTTCTTTACATTTAATCATGACATTTCTCAATTTACAGTATATCACTCCATCAGCTGAGCAGCCTGACTTGTTTGCCACCTCTTTTGCATAATTTTCTTTTAACCAATTTTTCAGTTCGTCATCAAACCAGGGAGCTTTAACAGTTCTCACAGCTAGTTTCTTAACAGGTGCATGCTTGTCAACAATTGGCATTAATAATTTTACAAATACTTCCAGTGCTGCGTCTGGATTCACTTCATACTTCCAGTGCTGCGTCTGGATTCACTTCATACTTCCAATGCTGCGTCTGGATTCACTTCATACTTCCAATGCTGCGTCTGGATTCACATCATACTTCCAGTGCTGCGTCTGGGTTCACTTCATACATCCAGTGCTGCGTCTGGATTCACTTCATACATCCAGTGCTGCGTCTGGATTCACTTCATACTTCCAGTGCTGCGTCTGGGTTCACTTCATACTTCCAGTGCTGCGTCTGGGTTCACTTCATACTTCCAGTGCTGCGTCTGGGTTCACTTCATACTTCCAGTGGTGCGTCTGGATTCACTTCATTAAACTTCAGACCAACAAACATTTTTCACATCTTCAACAAAAGAATCATGAGAGCATTTTGTATGATCTCTTTTAAATTACTTTAGGTCAAACCTTTGGTACTTTGGCATTCCGTGTTATTGCCACAATGTTAATGTCACTTCAGCCAATGGAAACTGATATTGCTTTGAAGCAAAGCTCTGCAGATCAATAGAAGTGAATGTCACAGATCCAATATTGGTATGCACTCTAGTTTGTTGAGTGATAACCTGAGTCATATTACAGGCATTAGTCACAGTTAGAATCTTCCTCTTGAGAGGACAGCTAATTGCTAACCAGTCAATGTTAATTTTACCCAGAAAATTTACCTCTGTTAACATCACACACAATTCATCGAAATATTGACTTTTAGCACTTGGTGGCCTATAGCAGCACCCAAAAGAAGAAGCTTTAGATGAGGCAGATGAACTGCAACCACAACACTTGAACAACATTTGACATGAGATCCTCTTTAAGCTTTACAAGAATATTGCTCAGAACATATTTAGCGACATCTCCCCCATAAGCATTCCTGTCTTTTCTGTAGATGTTATGTCCTTGTATTGCTACTGCTGTATCATCAATGGAATTATTTGAGTTTCAGAGATGGCCAGAATGTTATCCAGTGT